>NC_084594.1:38956791-39132313 GCF_033807715.1 Cololabis saira
AAGAAGACCCAACAGCCCCAAACGACCCCAGTCCCACTGCTGCTCCTTCAATTCAATTCAATTCAATTTTATTTTATTTATATAGCGTCTAATACAACAGAGTTGTCTCTAGACGCTTTCCAGAGACCCAGAACATGACCCCCGAGCAGTTATTACATAAACAATGGCAGGTAAAAACTCCCCTAGTGGGAGAAAAACCTTAAGCCAAACAGTGGCAAGAAAAACTCCCCTTTAGGAGGGAAGAAACCTTGAGCAGGACCAGGCTCGTAAGGGGGGACCCTCCTGCCGAGGGCCAGACTGGTGGGTCAGGGACGGCAACAGCCGTCAGGGGGATGATTTCCCAGCAACAGGTAGACAAATTGATAATGGACTACATTGTTGGAGATTTACAGCCTCTGAGTAAAGATGAAAAGCCACTAGGACAATACATGATTGTATACTATACAGTGAACAGTTTTAGGATAGGGTGGCGTTTCATTCGTACTTCTCACCTAAAAGTATTGAAATGGACTGAATTTGAACTAGTTCAAAGTGAAAATGGTGAACATGAACTATTCATTTTTAAACTGTGTAAACTGAACTTTGAACTAGTTCATGAGAAGTATAAACTTGCACAACACTGCTGGGTTGTCTGCAGAAAAGTTTGCTTCCTACCTTACTGAAAAAGTTGCTACTATCAGTAATCAGTTCTCTGAGCCTGTCCATCTCAGCCCACTCCAATCGGCTACTGGTGCCTCTGTCTGCTTTTTCCGATGTCTAAATGAAGATGAAGTCTCTAAACTTCTAGTCGGCTCAAAACCAATGACCTGTCCTCTTTATCCTGTACCTACCCACATCCTGCAGAGCATTTTAACTACCGTCAAACCTGCAATATCCCACATTATACCACGGTCTGTGTGAATACTTGATTCTGATTGGCTGGCAGGTTTAGGTTATAAGTTATAACCTACACCTAGAAAACAAGTTTGGTCAAATTGCCTGATATCTTTAATATCATTGCACTGGATCAACTGCCAGGTGGTAACCACGGCAACGGAGATTCAGAGAAGAAGAGCCGGCTACCGCAGGACGGCGACATGAGTGATTTTGTAAACTGGAAACTCGCCAGATCATGACGGGTCATCGCTGTGAGAGCAGCCTGCAGGCTTACTGGGCTCCATCAGTACAGGAGAGACGAAAATCGAGCAACATTTTATTATCTCCCAATGCTCCGGCAAGCCGTGGTGAGGATCGCGACTCACAAACTTTAAATATTATAATATATAATATAATATATTATAAAACTAATTCAGAAGCAAATATTAAATTAGCTTATTACCGCAGCTAACATTTGGAGCCAGTGGAGAGTGACTCCCTCTTGAAATCAGCTCCTGGTGGTCAGTTGACGAACTGCAACTTTTCTTAGTTCTGTGTTGGCTTTAACCCAGAAGTTGAATTGGTCACACTTAGGAACTTATCCAAAAAGGAGAAAACACATAACATACTGTAACATGACTCACTGGAAACACACATTTCACAGTTTAACAGTTTAACATGAACATAGTTGAGTTTTATGCAGCCAACAGATACATAACCTCATTCTCTATGAGGGATTCTGCCATAGGCTCTGCATTGGTGTAACGCAGAACCATTAATCAGCCTTTACACCGTGTCATGCATGCGATCGGAGCGAGCGTCAGCGACAAAATCAATTCCATTGCTTTATTGCTTTATTTTCTATTGGACTGTCCTAACTGGCCGCAGCGATGCAGCGATGCAACGATGCAACGATGCACAGCACGATGCGGCGCGCCATTTTGAGCAGAACATTTGTCGGACACCCTGCTTCTATTTTCTTCTTGTCGCTCGCGTTGAAAGCTGGTTGAAAGCGCTGTAGGAAACGGTCACGGATGGGGAACGGCTGATCCAGTTAGTTGAAATGAGAAGTTATCTCTTGATTCCTCCTCATTTCACTACAAGAACCTCAATAAAGTGGCAGCTGGCTGGAGGGAGATGGACAGAGAGCGTCCGATGTCAGTACGATGCGATAGTCGGACGCTCGCATGCAGTCACATGGTTTTATAGTTGTGGGCGTGGTTTCACGCGTCGGAGGCCAATCTCTGCTCCTGTCGTGACGTCACGACACGAGCAGAATCTCAACGGCTCGTAGAAGTCACATCACACTGGACGGCTCATCCGGGCGGCTGTACAGACACTGCAGAATTTGGTTGCTTTCCTCCTTCTCTGAGTTGGCAGGCTGAGGGGAGACCACTTTATATATGTTAAAGCAAGAAAAAAATTGTTTTTCATAATAGGTCCCCTTTAAATGTGAACATTTCTCTCACAAAGAGTAAAGTGTAGGAAAGTGGACAAAGGTTTCTTGTTGTTCCAGTTGGAAGAAAAGCAGAATAGAAATTCCATATTCCAGAGCTCAGACAGCTCTCATCTATCACCTTTTCATGAGACCACAATGTGGCAATTGATCCGCACAATTCCAGAGTTGTTCTGCAGATTTTCCACCTCAGATCCTCCTCTGTACCCTGAGGAGCAAGATGAAGATGAAAAATAAAAGATCACACAGACATTTGTGTTGATGAGAAATGGAAGGAAAACAGCAGCTAAACTTAGCAATTAACATACAATGCAGATTTATTTCTTTTCGAACAGTATGAATTCAAAATATTTCAGCTGAGTTTTTTCTCTCATCATTTTCAATTACTTTGTCCGTATAATTCCATTTTTACACTTCATATCTTTCACAAATGTGTTAGAATAGTATTTCTCAGAGAATGATTTGAAGGAATTTCAACTTCAGGTTGCAGGACAGACAACATACCCTGGACAGCAAAAAACAGAACTATACAAGAACATGCAGCAAAAACGTTCTACACAAAGCATGTTTTATGTCCTATTGTCATTGCTTTATTGAAAGGCCTACTGGATCTATGTCTGGTTTGCCAGGTGAACAGCAACATATAGGAAAATATTCCAGGGATATCTACACTTTTATCAACAAGATACTGCAAATCCACATTCTGCATGATTTACAAAGACCCAACTGAAGAAGAGGTGACTGTTAGCCTGACCTGGCTGCAGTCCTGACCTGACCCCGAGTTCTATTGAATTTTAAATCGAAACAACGATGACCCTGTACTGCTGTACGCCTATTGGGAAGTTTGCAGGATGAAAGACACAAAATATCTCCTGAAAATCTTCATCATTTGATACCTTTAATGCAAAACACCTGGAAGGGTTGTAAGCAGGAATAGCAACCTTACAATGTGTTAAAAGTATTTTTGACAGAGGGATCTTTGGAATGAATTGCAGATCTTTGTCATGCCAAATTTTCCTGACTTCCTGATTTATGCTGATTTATGATTTATGCAGTGGAAAAAACCATCAAATGCTCTTTAATGTGTTCTTTCCAACTAGGTGAATAACTGGACTGAAACTCAATGTCTAAGTTGAGAAGCTCCACCTGTGCTCTGGACCCCATCATATCCAAACACGTAAAGGACTGTCTTCCAGCCATTTCCCCCTCATCTCCGACATCATTAACTCCTCCTTCAGTTCTGGCTCAGTCCCCGACACCCTCAAACTGGCTGCTGTCACCCCCATCCTCAAAAAACCTGGACTCAACATCAGCCCATCATCACATGTGCATGAGCAGACGAATCAAACACCCTCATTACTTAAAGAACAAGGTGGCTGACCTGTGCATACACACATATGGAAATCAAGAGTGTAATTATTCTTTACCTTTGCGTTGATGCCTTTGCCGTTGATGCCATGAGCAACTTCCGGCCCATCTCCAACCTCCCCTTTCTGTCTAAAATACTGGAACCTGCTGTAGTCACCCAACTCAAAACCCACCTTACCTCCAATGACCTGTTTGAACCATTTCAATCTGGATTCCGCTCATGTCACAGCACAGAAAAGCCCTCCTCAAAGTCACCAACGACCTCCTCCTATCCTCAGATTCTGGCCACCCCAGCATTCTCCTTCTCCTGGACCTCAAAGCAGCCTTTGATACCATCAACCACACCATCCTTCTTTCCCGCCTGGAATCCTCCCACAACATCACCGGAACCGCCCTCTCCTGGTTAAGGTCATACCTCACAAACAGACAGCAATTTATTAGTATCGACAACTGCACCTCTTCCACTGCCCCTCTGTCAGAAGGTGTCCCCCAGGGTTCGGTGCTTGGTCCTCTACTCTTCATCCTCTACATGCTCCCTCTCGGCCATGGTCTCCACTTCCACTGCAAAGCCGACAACGTCCAGCTCTACATTCCCACCAAATCCATCTCACTCCACCCTGACCAACTGCCTTATTGAAATAAAATTATGGATACATTCAAACTTCCTCAAACTAAACTGTGACAAATCCGACATAATCATCATCTGCCCCAAATCCCTCAACACCTTCGGTGTCACCATCGACACCTCCACTCTGTCTCCCTCCAGTCACATCCGCAAACCTCGGAGTCATCTTTGACGACAACCTCTCCTTCCGACCAACACCACGTCAACCACATCAGCAAAACTGCCTTCCACCGCCTGAAAAACATTGCACGCCTCCGCCCATCACTCTCCTTCCCCACCGCTGAAACCCTCATCCATGCCTTCATCACATCCAGACTCGACTACTGCAACAGCATTCTCTATGGCTCGTCCTCCAAGGTCCTCAATAAACTCAATAAACAACATACAAAACTCTTCCGCTCGCCTGCTCACACACCTGCTCCTGTGACCCAGTCCTCCAGAGGCTACACTGGTTCCCTGTCCCTCAACGCATCCATTTCAAAGTCGTCCTCCTCACCCACAAAGCCTTCTACAACCAGGACCCCTGCTACCTTACCGACCTGTTCCACCGCCACACTCCCTCCTGCAGTCTCCGATCCTCCGATACCAACCTCCTGCCTCAACCTAAGCACCAGACCTGGGGCCACAGAGCCTTCTCCATAGCTGCCCCTACCCTCTGGAACTCTTTCCCGGCTCACATCCGCAATCGTACAGACTTACCCACCTTCAAATCGCATCTCACCTCTTCCGAAGCGCTTTTAATGTATGATTTGTTTCTTATCCTTTATCTTATCTTTTGTCTCTTATCTTTTTTATCCTGTGGTTTTTAATTTACATTTTCTTGCTCTCAATGTTTTATCTTTGTGTCTGTGAAGATCTTTTAAAAGCGCTATATAAATAAAAATTGATTATTATTATTATTAAGTTACCAAGAATAAGACTTGAGAATTGATCCAGATTTCAGTAGATTTAATTAAACAATTGCATGCAAAAGGGTCAGAACATACATCAGGCGTCTCGATGCAGAATGACAACCTAGCAAAGGAAGCATAATGATTTTAAGGCACAAAGGATTCATTCTTACGATTCGAAGAGGCAAAAAATTCTTTAAGGTCGGTGACTTTTTTTAGCAGACTCCCAGTCTTTACATTTGGCTGTTATTTTGCTGCTCTCTGCAGCTTGGGTTTAATCAAGTAGCCAAGGCTAAATTTTTCTGTCACAGGTGTGTAGCAATCTCTCTCCATCTTTGCCAAGCTTGAGCCTTCTTTGTTGATGACATGCCCCTTTGAACTCTGGGAACTGCAGTTCCAGCACCATCCAGGGGTGCAGCCTTGGTTCTGTCACCTACAGCCTGTGCTAAGATGTGGTAAGCTTGGTGTGGTGATCCCAAGAATGCACGTACATTTATGAATGATGGTTGATTACAAACTGGCCTGCAACTCATTCATTTGCACAAATCCCTCCTAGGGTCCACCATATAAGGAGGTGTAAAGGTTCATCCGCATCCTGCAGGTCTACCTGCTGGATGTCAAAAACTTGGAGCACATGCTGCACATTAAGAAAGAGAAAGAGAGAATAGAAAACGTTCAGACGTTGTGGCATAAGCATAACTGAAGTTTAACTGCAGTGAAGCAAAGAAATATTTTATTTTGGTCTGTTAGTAGGCCACAGTCGTGACAGGAGGCGCTGAGGCACACACCTGGAAAGAGGTGACTAATGCAGGTAATGGCTTGTCTTCTGTCTTACAAATCATTTGAGAAGTGAACCGAAAATCGTTCGATATAAATTTGGATGCAAAAACAGCAACAAGCACAAAAAAACGAAAATGAATTTCACTATATACACAAAATATAGACATATATCGACAACTACACTGACTCTATAATTTTACAGATCTCATTATTAGGATCAATACCGGTTGGAAACAGATCCCTCAACACGAGTGTACAGCAAACTCCAAAGGCCAGCTTATACTTTTTTATATTCTCATACTCTGGCAGCCAGCCAATGCTTTTCTTTTAATATGCATTTTCAGAAATGATGGGTATGATTAAAATTTAGAACACAGTAACTAAATCTTGTTTAGTTTATTTAAAATGTGTTTTCTGACAAACTAGTGATTTTTTTTTGTTGCTCCTACAAATCATGGATGAAAACCAAGAAACATGTTTTACCAATTACAAATTACTTCAATGTTTAAGTATCCCACCAGTGCTATTTGAATAAAACACTTTCCACAAATAATTCAATAAGTTGCTGTAGTGTCCATGGAGATTTGTAGTGTCGTGAACTGGTTCGGCAGGTGTTCAGGTGCATCAGGGACCTCTGGATCTGGAAGAGCTTGTTTCATGAGCATGTTGTGCAGGACAGAGCAAGCCGATATTATTTTGAACATCTTTCCGGGTTTATAGAACAGGGTGCAAAGACAGATGGGAAGTTGCTCTGTGGATGTCAGCATATCAAGACATTTTCATCAGCCTATTGACATGTTAGGAAACACAATCCGAAGCTTAAATATGTGAAATGTGCATTGATTAAGTGAAACGTGTTACGTTTCTAATTTATTTTTATGTTTAACCTTTGTGGATCGCTTTAATTTACTATCCTCTGGGGACTGGGCACTTACAGTGCGAAGGCCCTATTGTATCTGTAGGAATTTTCCTTATACTTTTTTTTCCTTCTTCCTACGAAATGAGGGCCCTTTTGCCCCCCTAAACGTGCCCCAAAAGTCACCAAATTTTGCACGCAAGCCAGGCCTGGCAAAAAATGTGATATTCAATGGTTTGCATCAATGGGCGTGGCCTAATGGCTCAACAGCGCCCCCTAGAAAACTTTGTGCCTCAAGCCCCACAATACGGTTTGACGTACATGCACGAAAATCGGTACACACCTGTATCATGTCGCAACTTAAAGAAAAGTCTCTTGGCGCCATGGCCAAAACCAAACAGGAAGTCGGTCATTTTGAATTAATCGTGTAATTTTGGTGCAATTTATGCCATTCCTTCGGCAGTTAATACGGCCCGAACCGTAACGTACACCCAGTGTGTTATACATCAAAATGTGCGTCTCAATCCTGTGACGACGCGCATTACTTTTCTCAGTCAAAAGTGTTACCGTGGCGACGCTAGACGCCAAAAAGCGCGCCCCCCCTTCATCTGATTGGTCGATATCTGATAGTTCCTACTTTCTGCCATAACTTTTGAACGGGTTGTGATAAAGACATGTGGGTGGTGTCATCAGACTCGGTTTTGGGTACTTGACCTTCATTGGCATGAATAAGCCCCGCCCCTTCTTCTGATTGGTCGATATGTGATTGTTCCTATTTTCTGCCATAACTTTTGAATGGTTTGACATAAAGACTCATGGGTGGTGTCATCGGACTTGGTTTTTAGTCCTTGAACATAGTAGGTGCAAATTAGCCCCGCCCCTTCTTCTGATTGGTCAATATTTGATAGTCCCTATTTTCTGGCATAACTTTTGAATGACAAATTGGATGAATTTTGAAGACTTTCGGTCGTCCTTGAGGAAATTCTGGAGGACCGTTTGAGATTGACAGACGGATCGGTGCAGCGTCCGCAGTAATGCGGTCGATGTACTGGAACGTCGTGGTGAAGAGGGAGCTGAGTCGAAAGGCGAAACTCTCGATTTACCGGTCAATCTACGCACCTACCCTCACCTATGGTCATGAACTTTGGGTAGTGACCGAAAGGACAAGATCGCGGATACAAGCGGCCGAGATGAGTTTCCTCCGCAGGGTGGCTGGACGCTCCCTTAGAGATAGAGTGAGGAGTTCGGTCACCCGGGAGGAGCTCGGAGTCAAGCCGCTGCTCCTTCACATTGAGAGGAGTCAGCTGAGGTGGCTTGGGCATCTGTACCGGATGCCTCCTGGACGCCTCCCTAGGGAAGGTGTTCCAGGCATGTCCCTCCGGGAGGAGACCCCGGGGAAGACCCAGGACACGCTGGAGAGACTATGTCTCTCGGCTGGCCTGGGAGCGCCTCGGACTCCCCCCGGAAGAGCTGGAGGAAGTGTCTGGGGTGAAGGAAGTCTGGGCATCCCTGCTGAGGCTGCTGCCCCCGCAACCCGGGAACGGATAAGCGGAAGAAGATGAGTGACATGAGTGAGTGAGTGAACTTTTGAATGGTTTGACATAGAGAGTCGTGGGTGGTGTCATCTGACTCGGTTTTGAGTACTTGACCTTCATTGGCAAGAATTAGCCCCGCCTCTTCATCTGATTGGTTGATATCTGATAGTTCCTACTTCCTGCCATAACTTTTGAATGGTTGGATATAGAGAGTCGTGGGTGGTGTCATCCGCTCAATGTCCAGGCCTGAAGAATCTACATGCAAGTCATACAAGCGCTCCCACTGCAGCACTCCTGAATGTGCACAAGGGTGCAAGGGCCCATTCATCGCTGGTTGCAGCTTTAATTTGGCTTGGTTCTTTCCTCACATTCCTTCTCCACTGATGAGCGTCGGACCAGTTCCAGTTGTCAGCTCATGCCCGTCATACAACCTCACTGATTCCTTAGTAATTAACATCGGGTCCATGCCACAGTTGATTGAAGCCCCTGTGGTCCAAAAATGCCTGCTTCGTAAAGTTATTTTTTTAACGGGAAATTGGCGTATATGGTGGCTCAGTTGGTAGAGTGTTCACCCATGAACCTGAAGGTCAGTGGTTCGAACCCTAGTTCCTTCTGTGCCCATCAAAGTGTCCTTGGGCAATACACTGAATCCCCCAGCTGCTACCGGTTGTCAGGCCAGCGCCGTTGGATGGTAGCTCCGCCCGTGAATGTGTCTGTGTGTGGGTGAATGTCTACAGTGTAAAGCGCTTTGGGGCTGTAAGAGTACAGCTGGAAAGCACTATATAAGTGTAAGCCATTTACAATATATCTGCAATTCACGTAGACTGCACCACCATTTAATACCAGCTCAGCCATAGGAAAGGCCAGCAGCTGCTTTTCTACCTGAAACTGACAGCAGTCAGACTTCCTCAGCAGCTTATTGGTAAACCTTTATCACTATGGTGTGGACAGTGTATTAAACCACAGACTGCTGGTGTGGTTTACCAGCTGCCCCAGGGCTGAACAGTTGGTGATACAGCGGGTTGGTGAGAACATCTGGACAAAAGAATTGGGCTCAGCCTTGCATAGATTAGTGCCGTCTTCGCCACCTGCTGCCAGCAGGGCATGTGCAGCATCCTCCATGATCAGTCTCACCCAGCAAGTCACCTCTTCCACATCCGGTTTACTAAATTGACTCAATCCAGGAAGTTGAGTTAAGTTCCCCTGAGGGCGGGCTCCAAAAGTGCGACAACTGCATCTCCAAGTACTTGACTTCTAAACTGTCAATAAATACTTAACAGAGCATGGTCAGTTTTATTTTAAAGTTAAATACTATAAATACAGTACATCTACACTCTAGTTCCTTGTTGTTTAAGTAGGTGGTTCATAACTTTTACTATTATGTGATTTCGCTGGGTGTATTAATTGAGAATGGCTGACATCATGGTCTCACGTAACAGTTATTTAGTTTATTTATATTATATTGATGCTGTATTTGTTAGGAATGGCCTCACAACAGATGATGCCATGATCACACACACCAGTCTTTTACTTAGTATGTACCATACTATGGAGATTTACTTTACATCTACATCTACACTCTTAATTTACTCTCTGATACCTTGTTATCAAACAGTAGTTAATCAACCCCATTGTCTCTAGTTGGGTATTATTTATAGAGAGTTATGAAGTCGAAGCATAGATGCCAAACTATAAGCACTGTTAAAACAAAGATGTGAGTGTGAACCGACTGACTGAACTGATTTGCTCTCAGTAACCCATCCCCAAATGCTTCAACAAAAGACAGTCACTGTTTTCCACCAATAGACGGATTTTCGAAAACCTTAAAAGCTTTGTAAGAGAATCCATCTGTGGTGTGTGGGTATCAAGATGTCTATCTGTTGATTTTTTTGATAGATTGTTTAAAATTCAAATGGCTCACGTCCCTTAAAAAAAGCAGGCAACAGTGTCCTGATGTGCTGCAGGGTGATACTGGTTTCTAAGACATCTTGACATTGTCAACAAAACAAAAGCAGGAGCTTTAGTAACTGTTACACGCAGGTGTGACAGCCCACGGGCAGGATGAACAGGTGGAGGCCTCATGAAGCTGGTCATCAGAGCATGAACAATGTTACTGATATAAAACAAGACAGCTGCAGAGAAACTGCTGCTTCACGTTTATATCCTGAAAGCAGAGATCCATCTGTGTTTTTCACTGGTTTGTTCCTCAGTGAGGAACATAAATATTCAAAAGTAGAGGGTCTCCAGGTGACTCACAGCTGGAACCACCTCAGGACTCAGGGATGATTAATCGAACTGGCTGTTTGTTGGACAGATGGACGAGAATTCACCCTGAGCTGCTTACAAACATCACCAACAAATTAGGTTAATCACAAAGATGTTGTCTGTAACTAGCTTATTCATATCTTTATTTTACTGACAATCAAATCTGAGGTTGTAGATGACTTCATATAGAAAAGGTCATATGGCCTCCAGGATGTATTTCAGAAAGTAGAACACGCAGAGATACAGTCATGTTAAAAATACTATACATATTCCTGAAATATACTTCCTTTTCTCCATGGTTTCCGGTGGTATTTCTCTGTTTTCTGCGTCAAGCAACGGATCCGCAAGGGCCCAAAAATGGACCAAATTGTACACTTAAATGGCTGAGGAGACAGTCGATGGGTCCGTCCGTCTGTGTATCTGTTTTCTGCATTGAGCATTAATTGGCTTTTACACTGCACATGCCTCATTATTCCACAGCTTGTACGTTCTACAACCACCTCTAGCAGCAACAAGTTGAAGTAGTGTTTTGAGGGCAGGACAGTTTCAAAGTGCTGGTCTTATTTGTGTAGCAAGCTGGAAGAAACGTGATTGGTTGTTTATGGTATGACAAAGGGACATCAGAAGCACCACCTGTTAACATGTAGTACAGTAACATGACTGTCGAGGAAGTCGGTCCATTCCTTCTTTGAGGTTATTGGACATTCACTGATGCACAGCTCTCTGTAACCCCACCACAGCATTACACATTTTTAAAGTCTGGACTTTGATTAGATTATTCCAAAACCCTGATTATTGTCTTTGTCATGCTTTCTGATGTAGATTTGCCACTGTTTTTGGGATTGTTGACTGTAACCGTTATTACAGTATTATAACAGAGAAACAGGCAACAATGGTCTACTCTAGGATGATGACTGGACCACTAACAGAAGATACTAAGCCTCGTTGTTGCTTTCCCCCATAGGTAGGAATCCACGTGGGAGGAGTAAGTCCATGTGCTTGACGGTATAGACAGGAAGGGTACCTGCCCTGTTTACGAATACATGGACAGTAGACTCCCACTTGTCTGAGATCTTTTGTTTCCCCCGGATGCAGACGTTCTGGACTAGTACTCGGTCACCGGGCTCCAAGTCTGAAACTCCCACGTCTATCAAATCACATCTTATGTGCAACCTTAGCGGCTCTATTCATGGATAACTTGAAGCCAAGAGCAGAGCTTTCCTCGAGCTGTGATTTGAGTTACTGCACGTAATCAGAATGTGATGTGTGCTGCTTGCCATGCAGTGGCAGTCCAAATGCCAGATCTACTGGGGTTGGTGCCCTCACATTAGCTCATTGGGTGTGTAACCCGGTCACATCATTCTTAGTGCAGTTGTAGACCTGGACCAGAGGTCTAACAAAATCAGGCCAGTGGGACTTTTTTGGTTCTGGAGAGTGCCTAGCACAGGGGTGGGCAAACTTTTTGACTCGGGCCACAATAGGTTCTAAAATTTGACAGAGGGGCCAGGAGGATTTGGATGGAGTGTTCGGGCTGGATATACTAAAGCATTGCATGTAGTGTGTGCAAACCTCATAGGACAGTAATGACACACAAATAAATGTACAACCCGATTTATTAACAGATTTGCACTGAGGACTGTCTTTCAAATATGCAAAATAGCCCTTATTAGTTAATAAGTTTGTCTCAAGGAATATGCAAGATATGGCGTTTACACACTATTTTGCACAATACTGGAAGGAAGAAAATGTAAATAGATTAAATTAGCACACGCACTGTGATTTATCAAACCTGGAAAAAAGATTTTCCAGACCGCACAGTCTACAAACACGCCACGGATGCCCTCACCTTCATGCACAAACAGTACACATGTCCGTCGCCAAGCACACAGACATACTGTAGGCTGTGTTAAATATCCAACCTGCAGCAGAAACTAGAAATTGAAATTAAGAGTGATATGCGGCGTGTTAATGAAGTCACTGTACCGCTGCTGTGCGTAAACACACATTACTTTTAATTAAAAGACGCACTTCCGAACTTTCCATATGCATTTTTTCATAAGAGCAGAAAAACTTACCAATTTCAGTGGGAACAGTGTTGTTGGTCTCCGTTTTTTTTGCCAGTGCATCAAAGTCTGGAGTTTTGTTGTGGCAAAGCTCAGGATAGATGTGAAGTGTTTGTTAGTTAACCGGGATCTGTGACGGGCTTTGTTGATGTTCATGACGCTGAAAGTCTGCTCAGACACGAAGGTTGAGCCAAACAACACCAGCATCTTCTGTGCCGTCTTCCGGAGGGATTAAAAACTCGGCACTCACTGTCCACTTTCCTTCTCTTTGATCCACTGATTTTTTACAGAAGGGCTCCAATGGCGTCGTGAAACGAAATGAAATATGAGACACTCTAACAACAGTCAATGTGTTTGAGTGTGCATGCGCCATCTATGCGGGAAATGTGGGCATTGCAGGGAAAGAGGAAAAGTGAATGAGGTTTTTATTATAATTTGGACGAGTCCGGCGGGCCGGATTAAAAAACGTATGTGGCCCGCAGGGCGTAGTTTGCCCATGTCTGGCCTAGCATGTCGAGTAAGGTGCAATTGAATCACTCTACAGGGTTGCCCAAAATTGCTTTAGGAGGTGTCTGTCTACTCCTTCTGCGTGCAACCCCACCCCTTTTTACAACCAGGCTTAATGTTACCTGCAGCCGATGAAGGTAAGGAGAAGCACTCTCCCCTGAATCTTTGGTGGATTCATGTAATTCGCTGAAAGTAAGAGGGTTGTGCCCACACTGTCAATCAAGATGGTGCCAGTGTGAAAAAGGCCATTATTTCTGTAAAAGTTGTGTGAGAACAAAACAGGGGGATGCTACTCGATGGAAGTAATGGCTCACATGGTCTTGATGGGGATTTCAGCATGGGCAGGGGGAACTTACTCGGTTACAGATCCCATAGCTTCAATATTCTTACCAATCTGGGACATCAGTTCCTTAAGCACGTGTTCATACCCGGCACTGCTCAGTTTGTCTAAGGCCTTAAGCTCCGACAGGTACATTTTGGTAATACTACCACTGATTTCAGGTTGATACACACTGCTCAGTGTTTTGATAGTTTGAACAGTACAGGGATCGCCTTATAAAGCACATTTGTATGGTAATATTACACTGTGCCATATACAGCTGTGGCGTGTACTCAATGATGAGGTTTTGGTAAAATTCAGATTTATCTTTGTTAACTAAAATGGTTCTTTTGATAGACCCATATTCTTTAAGGAATTCAAGGACCCATTAATTCTGGTCTCCTATCTGAGTTAGCCGACTATCCATGTTGGATATACAGTGGGGCAAAAAAGTATTTAGTCAGCCAACAATTGTGCAAGTTCTCCCACTTAAAAAAATGACAGAGGCCTGTAATTTTCATCATAGGTAAACTTCAACTATGAGAGAGAGAATGGGGGGGAAGAATCCAGGAAATCACATTGTAGGATTTTTACTGAATTAATTGGTAAATTCCTTGGTAAAATAAGTATTTGGTCAACTACACAAAAGCAAGATTTCTGGCTTTCACAGACCTGTAACTTCTTCGTTAAGAGGGTCCTCTGTCCTCCACTCGTTTCCTGTATTAATGGCACCTGATTTAACTGGTTATCAGTATAAAGACACCTGTCCACAACCTCAAACTGTCACACTCCAAACTCCACTATGGCCAAGACCAAAGAGCTGTCAAAGGACGTGAGAAACTAAATTGTAGACCTGCACCAGGCTGGGAAGACTGAATCTGCAATAGGTAAGCAGCTTGGTGTGAAGAAATAAATTGTGGGAGCAATTATTAGAAAATGGAAGACATACAAGACCACTGATCATCTCCCTCGATCTGGCGCTCTACGCAAGATCTCACCCCGTGGGGTAAAAATAATCACAAGAACGGTGAGTAAAAATCCCAGAACAACACGGGGGGACCTAGTGAATGACCTGCAACTCAAATCCTGCAGTGCCAGACGTGTCCCCCTGCTTAAGCCAGTACATGTCCAGGCCCATCTGAAGTTTGCTAGAGAGCATTTGGATGATGCAGAAGAGGGAGAATGTTATCTGGTCGGATGAAACCAAAATATAACTTTTTGGTAGAAACACAACTGGTCGTGTTTGGAGGAGAAAGAAAGCTGAGTTGCATCCAAAGAACACCATACCTACTTTGAAGTATGGGGGTTTTTCGGTTTTTCTGCAAAGGGACCAAGACGACTGACCCGTGTAAGGGAAAGAATGAATGGGGCCATGTATCGTTAGATTCTGAGTGAAAACCTCCTTCCATCAGCAGGGCATTGGAGATGAAACGTGGCTGGGTCTTTCAGCATGACAATGATCCCAAACACATCGCCCCGGCAACGAAGGAGTGACTTCGTAAGAAACATTTCAAGGTCCTTGAGTGGCCTAGCCAGTCTCCAGATCTCAACCCCACAGAACATCTTTGGAGGGAGTTGAAAGTCCGTGTTGCCCAGCGACAGCCCCAAAACATCACTGCTCTAGAGGAGATCTGCATGGAGGAATGAGCCAAAATACCATCAACAGTGTTTGAAAAACTAAATCTCAGTTTTTTGGAACTACTGCCTCCCGCTCTCCTGCATCTGGGTCCTCACTAAAACCTTTCCTGACAGTTGTGGTCACTTCTTTAATCAAGAACAATGCAGCAACATACAGTGAAACACCTTTGTTGAACAGTATATTGAAAAGAATAAAGTAACAAAAGCCCGCAAGAGGGTTTTAAAAAAATAGAAAAATTAAAACTCAGTCCCAAATCAGGCTTATTACTCATTGGGGACCTTTTTTCTTCTCTTTGAGTGTAAATATCCGTGTGTGGGTCCTGATTCATCAGTGTCACAGAAGGAAAGCTGGGGAAAAAAACATGGCCTATGGGTTGGCCAGAAGGAATCGAAAAGCCCATTACATACTTATTCTGTCTAACTCATGCATCATCATCAATCAATAGCGTTCCACTCCATATTACTGTAATTAATTGAAATCATGTTCCCAAGAAGGTTCAGCCGTATAACAAAAATATATCAAATATCAGGTCTAAGGCACTTATAATAGTGAGCTATAGATATATCTTAAAGCGCTTTTTACATCCATGTTCATTCATTAAACAATGACATCAAGTATTCAAGGAAATCACTACTGAAATTAGTAACAACTCACACTACAAATAAAATATAATAAAGAGCAACAATTTGTGCTAAAACAACAAACACAGGAGCATTCATAGTGATCTAGAGCAGGGGTCTCCAACCCTGGTCCTGGAGAGCACCTATCCAGCATGTTTTAGATCTTTCCCTGCTTCAGCACACCATGATACAAGGAGCTGTGTCAACAACAGAACTGTCTGGACCTTGATGACAAGTTAATGACGACCATTGATTAGAATCAGGTGTGTTCATGCAGGGAGACACCTAAAACATGCTGGATAGGTGCTCTCCAGGACCGGAGTTGGAGACCCCTGATCTAGAGGTATTAATAAAAGTTCAGCGTCCTATATCATCCCTTCCTGCACTGGTAATTGTGGGGGATGCACTAAAAGTTTACCCCATAATTCTCCATCACGAAATATTTCAGGAGTGAACGCTAGTGAAAGTTTTTGGAACTCATTGATTGGCTAACTCCTCACAGAGGGGCATGGGACATGTAGTGGAGAAAATCTTTTTTTTTCCATCTTTTCAGCACTTCTTCACTCTGTTGTAAATAGCTTCTTTGAAAAGCAATCTTTTAGGGCACTGTGGCGCAGCTGGTAGTGCAGCCGTCTCACAGCTAGAAGGTTCTGGGTTCAATTCTCCCGTCCATTCCCGTTGTTCCCGTCCGTTCAATTCTCACCAGGGACGCTGTGGGTGCTGAGTGCTGAAGGCACCCACAGCGTCTCACCCACCATGGGTGGGGTTGACAAAAAGGGCCTTTCTTCATGTTCTTCCCGTGCCCTTGGGTAGCTATTGTGAGCTACCCTCACAAAAACATGCAACAGTGGACTGTACTCCAGGGCTGTACACTGCCCCCTCTGGCCAGCCGGGGCACCAGATGGAGTGGGGAGGATCTGGCCGGAATAACATGATCCTTCCACGCGCTACGTCCGGCCAGAGAAGCCCCACCCTGTCTGGTGGAAAGAAGCGGCCTGCTCACTCCTTAAGTAAGGAGGAAGCTTGAGCTTAGTGTGGGCCCTCTCGGGGTTGGTAGAGGGTGAGCAATGCCCAGGACTGACTTAGGTAGGAGCACTGGGTGTTAAATTTGGGAAAAAATGGGGACAAAAATATTTTTCATTTTAAGACCTTGTTACATGTCACATGATTGAGTTTCAGACTATCTACCTATGAGATAGAAGGCCTCACAATTGATCCTAGAAGATATACAGAAGAGTTCATGGTCCACTCAGTGACTCTTCCAATACAACATACTTTACATAACCAAATTAATTCATCACTTCACTTGATTACGAATTTGATTATGTATGATGTGAAATCAGAGGCAAATATATTGTGAATCAAAACCCAAAATCTGAGACCAAAGACCAGATTGGTTGCGCTTCTTCTTTTTGGAGTTGCCCTTCTGAAACAAGTATCAACTCGACGCTGCATCAATCTACAGTAGGGAGCCGGGACATAGCTGAGATTTAGTAGCTCATTGGCTACTGAATTACTCAGAGCCTTGAATTGAAGTCAGAGTGCTAAAAATGTGCTAGTTGCTATAATGAAGAACAAGTAACCTTCTTTGATTAAGTTGTTCTGTCATGAATGACATCAACAACTTTTGTGAGTGCTCCATTGACATCGACAAGTATCCTGACATCCTTCATCACTGTCTGGTACAGGAATTGGTCTGTAACTGACAGAAAGGCACTACAATAAAATGCTTGTAGGACATTTATGTGAGCAGGAGGCTGCAGAAACAGAGCATTGGGTATCATGATGGCCTACATGAACAAGCCCCACCCCTCCTCTGAGGTAAAAGACTGGAAGCCTCAGCATCAGGCTCAAGTCCTGTGGCGAGGCTGTAGAAACAAGGTCTGTTTTTCATTTCTCTTTCAGGGAAGCAAACCTTCCCCAAGTCTCCCTTACTCTAATTCAGCCTAGATTTCATTGGATCAGCTCATTACAGCAGCCCATACCGACATCCACTCAGCTCCATTTCAACCGTTTTTACCTTCATTTCATGTGGGGAAAAAAAAAATCCGTCAACTTGAAACCACATGCAGAAACCTCGATCATTGATGGAGAGTACCAATAATCACAGATAGGTTTTCAGTTTTAAGGATTGACTCTAAAGTGTGATGTGGGTTTCGAGTGGAAAAATCTTTATGACTCATTTTTTACTTTCAGCACCCTGCAAGCTTAACACCACATATTCAGATGCTGACAGATCGAGGGCTGGAAACTTGTTTGGAGAAACTGAGGCCAACAGATGAAAAGAGTAGACAGAAATGAAGGCACAAAACTTATCTCTTTCCTAACCAGAATTTTTTTTGGGAGATTGCCGCTCCTGAATAAAGACATGCCTGATTTAGAATAAGTACAACTCAGCAGCTACAACGTGTATTAACAATTAAAACTCAGAATCTCTCCTTCATGTAGTGAAATTTTAACACCAGAAATTCATTCTTGAAAAACACTGATGCCTCAGTGTTGTTGATTTATTTTAACAACAGTTGTTTCCAATTTAGTAAGAGTTTTAAGGAAAGACAAATGTAAAAGCTTCTTAAAAGTAGAATGTACGGCAGAGCTGTTGTATTGTTGGATTGCATTAGATTGCACAGACGTACGAAATGAAGTGGCTGGTAATTGGGCCTACACATTGTTCTACTTAACACTTACCACCAAAAGTCAGCTCTGCACTATAGCTTTCACATTTTTAGGAGTTAGCCTACTTTCAAGCAATCACACTATATGTACAGAACTTTTCATACAAATCATTTTAAAAAAAAACAACCAAGCGCTTCACCAAATTAAATCAAATCTGCTCGACTTGAATTATGCCTGGATGTTTTTGTTTTTTTTTAAAATGAGGTCTGTGGTTGGCATCAGACTAATAGAGACATTTTGTTCCACTACAGAAACAACATCAGTAAACCCAATCCTTAACAAGTAGCGAGATTCATTACGTCATTGCATCTTTTTTTTCTTTCAAAAACTTTGTTGCACAATGTGAATGTTCAACACAACATATATGTATGGATAGTACTTTATAGGTTGCATTTACGCTGCAAGCACCGTCAAATTAATTAATTTGTTGATTGTCTTGTCAAACAAAAGGTATAATAATATATATATTTTTTTTAAAACATGCTTTTTTGGAATAATCATTTCCTGGTGTCTCACAAAAACATGAGGATGCCGAAATTCAAAAAAGAATAAATGTGTAATCCCCTGGAAAAATCTGTTTGATTTTGTTCTATATTGTAATAATATCATCAAAAGTTACAAAATAAAACAAATATCTTAAGAGCTAATATAACTACATAATGTAAGAATAATTCAAATAGCATACAGACCACTTGGTTTCATGAATGGTTCATCATGAAATAAATTAATATATCAAGAAAGACTTATCTGTAAATCTCCCATTTATTAATAAAATATATCATAATTCTTCGATAAACATAATTAAATAATTTAAATTTACCACTTAATAAATAAACATATCATGGAATTATGAAATATGCAATTAATTAATTAAATGTCCAAATAAATAATGAAATCTACCTTTTTGCACAATAAATTTGAATACTAAAATGTCCTTTTTTTAAGAAAACGTATTTCAAATTATATTTAATTATTTCCCTGTGTATTTATTTATGTCATGCGTCCTGTGTGCGTATTGTTGTCATGAAATAATTTAAACTGTCAAACCCATCCATCAAACTCAGTGGGCGGGACTTGTGTGGCTTGTCCACAGACCCTGACGTCTGATTGGTTGCTCCACACAGCAAGGCAAGAAAAATAGACCACAGATAATAGGTTGGCAACCAGTGTTGGGGTAGTTACTCAAAAAAAGTAATCCATTACATATTACTAGTTACTTTTAAAAAAAGTAATCCCATACACTACTTAGTTACTGGTTGCTGAAAGTAACTATTTACATTACTAGTTAAATTACTTTTGGATTACTCCGCAATATCACCTGAGCTGCACCATAACTCGATTGCCAATGAACAACATATACAGGACTGTCTCAGAAAATTAGAATATTGTGATTTTCTGTAATGCAATTACAAAAACAAAAAGCCTTTTATTATTTTAATATTGCTGATCATGGTTTACAGCTTAAGAAAACTCAAATATCCTATCTCAAAAAATTAAAATATTCTGGGAATCTTAATCTTAAAATGTAAGCCATTATCAGCTATATTAAAATAATAAAAGGCTTGCAATATTTCAGTTGATTTGTAATGAATCCAGAATGGATGACATTTTTGTTTTTTTTAATTGCATTACAGAAAATAAAGAACTTTATCACAATATTCAAATTTTCTGAGACAGTCCTGTAGTTGGAACCTTATTACTGCAGTGCCCAGATCAGCACCAGAAGTCCCGTAAAATCACGTAAAATCACGTAAAATCACGTAAAATCCCATCAAATCCCGTAAATTCACGTTAAAGGCTGATTTATGGTTCTGCGTTACACCAACGCAGAACTTACGGCGTAGGGTACGCGGCGACGCGCACCGTACGGTGTGCGTCGCCGCGTACCCTACGCCGTAGGCTCTGCGTCGATACAACGCGGAACCATAAATCAGCCTTAAGTCAGACAAGTGTTGCGCAACGCGTGAAGACGCATGAAAGGCAAGTTTGATTTTATTTTCTGTTCTCCCGTTCTACATGTAGCTGAAAAAATCAAAGTAACTAAAGTAACGTAATTTTTTTTGTCTTAGAGTAACTATAACGGGATTACCCAAATTACAACTGTAACGCGGTACATTACTGCGTTACTGGTGAATGTAATCTCGTTACAGTAACGCGTTACTTTGTAGCGTTGTAACGCGTTACTGTAACGCGTTGCTGTAACGAGAATGCGTTACTTTGTAACGCGTTACACCCAACACTGTTGAGAACAACCAGAATGTGGCATTACTGCATCATTAGTTCTCTCCCAATCTCAAATAGAGAAAAAGAAGAAGAATATGCGCCTTTTTTAGACAAAGTAAAAATGGCTGAAAGTTGTCCAGAGAGGCAGAGAAGCAGAGCTAAGAGAGGCAGCTCATTTAATTGAGTGACTTCAGTCTCTATGTCCCTTCATCTAAATGTCTCTAATCAGTTCAGCACAGACCTTATTTAGGTCCTGCATGAATGGAGCCGCCATGTTTGCACGCAACACAAAACAGTCAACAGACCAAAACAGTGGATTTCCTTTTTTTTTTTTTTTGTCTGCACACAAATTAATGGTTAATTCCATGCTGGTAAGAACCTAAGGCATATATACAGTATGTGGATTTTTAATATAAAATACATATGATATATATTTTTGAATATGTCACATATATTTATTTTATTAATATATATATTTTTTTAATTAATATATATATGTGTGTGTATATGTGTGTGTGTGTGTGTGTGTGTGTGTGTGTGTGTGTGTGTGTGTGTGTGTGTGTGTGTGTGTGTGTGTGTGTGTGTGTGTGTGTGTGTAATAATCCTATCAAAGCTCCACCTGAACTGTAACTATAGTGGAGGAGGGGGGGCGCAACCCCGCCACCCGAGAGACCAGAGGCCGACAAGGAAGTACCCGGAACCCAGTCCACCAGCAACCCCACAGAGGGCAAGAAGAGGGCGGGAGGACAACAATCTCACAATCAACACCATGAACATATAAAGGTAGGAGCTCAACGGTAGAACCTGTCAATCATAACGGCATCCTTGGGTCTGTTAGAGGAGCCTGCTGATTAGTGGCCGAGGCTGTCAACATTAAATTTTAGTGCTTAATTTTCCTGGCTTGCTGCCCTGCCTGTCAGTGTTTGTCTGATCCATCTGTCATGTTGCCTATTAGTTTGTCTAGTTACACTGTTGCTTTTTGTGCATGGCTTTTTATTCTGTGTTTAGTGCTTTTGTCTTGTTTGTTTTTGGCTTGTTAGTGTGTTACTGTGTCTTGTGTTATTAATGTTGATGTTACTGTTGCTGCTTCATGTTGTTTCTGTTTTCGTTAGTAGCAATTGTCTGTTGTTGAGCTTATGTTAACCTGTGTGTGTACAGTATGTATTTGAGCTTAGTCTCTTACCTTTTAATCTTTATTCTGATGTAGCCTTCTTATTTGGAAATGTTTTATTGATTATGTCTTAATAATTCTTCTTTTAGGTTGACTATTTTACACCAGTCCAGGGACAGCAGATGCAAAATAGCCTTTTTGGCTAATTCTGGCATATTTTACATTTGTTTAAATGTATTATTAATGTGCATTGTCCCTGATAACTAAACCTTTAAATAAATAATTAAATAAATGATGGCAGGATCAGGAGGGAGACAGTCTTCAGGGACCACGTAGACCTGCTGGTCCAGGGTGAAGACTGGATCATCTGCTGGTTTAGGTCACCAAGAGGCTCTTTGACCTGGCCTGCCCTGAACTGGTCCCAGTAACGCTGACAGGTCGGACATGTTGGGCCACCATCATGTGATTATGAACTTTTATGAATGTATGTGATTATGTGAAATTCGACTTTAAAGCTGGCTGAATCCTCAGTCTGAGACCAGATTCGAGTTTCATCTAATGGCCGCTTTGTTTGGGAAATGAAAGAAAAGACTACAAAGCCCAGGGGGTTTGTAGTCCAGGAGGTGTCAACAAAAGGCAGCACCTGAAGCGGCGCACGTACAGTGAGCTGATCTGCGATCAGCGATTGCACCGCAATCTGCCGTCGGGCGCTGATGACGTCACCGCATCCCCGGTGGATAAAAGCAGCGGCTTCCCTCTCCCTCGCTCTCTTCTCTCCACCAGCTTGTTTGGATCAACGTGTCTTTTTGTCCCTCCTGGCGCATTTGGGTCCACGTCCCGCCATTGTTCTTCACAGCTGGGGAGGGGGGGGGGGGAGCCACACGGACCAGGATTACCTGCCGAGCGTAACGATCAGCTGTTGCTCCGGCTCTCTGCCTTTCTAACCCCTTTTCCCGCTTCGAGCCTTTTCGGTCGACCGGTCATCATGCCCATATCAGCCGCAGAGCTTCAGCCACTGGATCCGTGAAGCCCACGCACCCGGCGATAAGACGGGAAGAACTGCGCGTTCCGACGGTGAACCGGCCCTCACGCACAGCGAGGCGGCGATGCGGCGTGACAGGGAGAAAAGCCCGGCTCAAAGCGGCGCTTCACCACTGTCCTTTTCATTACAGAGTCGGAAGCAGAGAAAGGAACTGGGAGGCCGCTCGGACTGGAACCCCCCCGGCAGAAGCGTGGATCAGCACCTGATGGACCCGAACTGAACCGGGAAGCTCCCAAAACCCTAAGGACACCGCCGACCACTCCAGAACCAGAACCAGAACCAAGGAGACGTGAGGCTGTGTCTGGGCAATTCATTAGTTTAAAGCGGTTAACGTTGAGTTGTGTTTACTGTTATTTTGCTTTGTGTATTACTGTGGTGCGCCGATGGCTTCTTCCGCCGCCCGTTACGTCCCCGCTCGTTGTTAGACTCACGTGGCGCTGTTTCTCCATTTATTTGTGGTCTAAATAACGTGTCCACCATTTTCTTTTTGGTTCACGTGGGGTGACGTGGGCGGCCATCTTGACTATAGGTCCACGTGACGTGATGTGTTCTGAGACACACACACACACTCCTATGTAAATCGGAAGTTTTGTGTGAAGGGTCGTCTTGCCATCTTCTTGACACTTATGTAAATACATTCTGATTAATTTGAATGAGAGAAGTTGTTTGTGTTATTGTGCATATACTTGTTACAAATGCTGGTTTGCCAGGGCGTGTGTTTGATCTTCTTCCTTCAACTATTATTCTGTAGAATAATGTACTTCGAGACTGATTTTCGCTGTTTAGTTATCCTTTTCCTGATTACATCAGGTGGTGCCCCGTTTTAATTAAATCATTTTGATAATTCAATTGATAATCTATTATATTGATTTATATATTGATAAATAATCTATTTTATTGACTGATTTTAATGACTCTCATCCGACAGTCATTAATAACTCTTTTGATAACTGGAACAACACGTCCCCTGTGGCACAACAGACATCTCTCAGTCGCCATGACAACCGTATGGGATGACTGCTCGAGATAAAAGCCAGTACCTTAAAATATTTCATAACTGTGTCTGAACAGAAAAACCTTACACAATTTGCAGCGAAGAACCGGTTCTCTAAAGTTGTCTTTTTAAAATAAAACTAACATGTCACTGAAATGTTGGTTGGTACGAACTGATGTGACTCAGCAATGAATGTTCCAGCCTCCATCTGGTGATGGAGGCTGGGACCTAGACCTGTCTCTCCTCCTGTGGCCGCAACACTCCGAGTTACAGCGACTTTGTTCTTTATTTCTCACATTTGCACTTTGATATAATCACGTTGGAGAAACTTGTCTTTATTTCTGCAGCGGAGGAATTAGATCGTGATAAGTTTATGTTGTTCACATTGTTATACTTATGAAAGAGGTGATCGCGGACATCCACAATGCTAATTATAAGACTCAATACACATGTACATTGGTCTTAATATGTTATTTTATAATACGCGGGATAGTAAAACGGAACGAGGAGCTTCGGAGAAGTTCCGGTGTCAGTTCTTAAAATACAAACAAGAAAAAAAGAGTGTTATGATGCACTAACGCTAAATATTAACATTCAAAAACCCATATGAACATAATAAACCCACAACTCTTCACGGAACGCAACACAAAGCAAAGAACAACGATACCCATAATGCAATGCGGTCAACACAACTACAGCGCGTTACTCTGTTTTATTTTACAGCTTAAATCAGAAGAAAAGCCCCCAAATAAATTATTTTTCCATGCCTCAACTTCTGACAGGAGTGTCTCCAGCTCACGGCCAATGTTTTTTTTTTTACAATTCCACGCTCAGATTCACGTTGAAATCCACGCACTCTTTGTACATGAGGCCCCAGTTCTATTGGAATCCCCTAACGTAGGGGTAGGCAACCCTGCTCCTTAATAGCTGCAGTCCTGTATGTTAGATGTATCCTTGCATCACCACACCTGATTCTTATTAACAGTCATCATCAGCTTCTCATCCAGGTCTGTACAAGTCTGTTAATGACACAGTCCTTTGAATCAGGGTGTGATGAAGCAGGGTTGCCTACCCCTGAGTTATGTGTTTGTAGATAAATGTATTTCCAGGCCTTCAGAAGCAGTTGGACAACTCTCAGTGTGTCTCATCAGCATTTGAGTCTGATCACAACCAGTACATAAATCCACAGATCAGAGTCCTCTCCAAACTCAACTCTGCATGATGCTAATTTAAATGAAAAGCAAATGAGGCGGCATAAAAGAGATGTTGATCTCAATATTGACTTGTGGATTAGAGAGAAGTGAAGCCTTCAGCAAGACAACATTTGTTTTCTCTTCTGTTTGTCTGTTTGCTTCGCCTGGAGATCCGTCTCCACTGGAGCAAGAAAACAGACAACAAGAAGTCATTTACACACATGTGTACGTGATTATCATGGATACCTAATGTAATGTCAAGACTTTAAGGAAGTACACACTATTCAAGCTACTTTAAACTGGAATGTTTAAGAAAACAATTTCATGCTAAAAATAAATGCCTGCAGAATCCAACTTTTTGGAAAATGGTTAAGTGAACAACAAAATAAAGCAGTTTACCCTAAAATGATGCAACACCTGGATTCTTACTGAACCAAATAACTGGTTTATCTTACAAGAGCACATGGAGCTCACCAGGCAAACAATAGAGCTTTCATATGCAGGACATCTGAGTCAGTATGTTGTAACTGTACAATATTTTCATTGTTCTTAGTGGATAATGCCTGTAGCGACATGGATTTGTGAACCACCCACTGATTCTATTGGTTTTTAAGATTCCTTAGAGATGTCAATCGTCCAACTTCATCCAGCCGTTCCTGAGATACGACCTTGTACAAACGCCCACGCCTCATCAACTGTTCCCCAGTGTTCAAAAATGTCTCTAAAAACTCTGCTACACGACAGAAAGATCAGTCTTGATACAATAAATGGTGAGATATCTTTCATTTTCACTTCATGCTTACAAAGAATATACACGCTAAAAGTGAGAAATCTTTTCTTAAATTATTATTAGTGCGTTGCATCTTTATCTACGCTGGCGTGGTAATATGTATTTCTGAAATTACTTTTCTTTCTTTGCTTTCTAGTTTCTCCGATATTCTCATTTTACATCATCTTTGTCATTTTAGAGCAGGAATCTCAGAAATATGCCTCGTTAGGAAGAGGCTGATTGGATGCCATCACTTTAATGAGTTGATTAAGTTATTTGTGTTCTATCTCATGCATTATTCTACTTGCTGTCTGGTTTCTGGCACGGATGTTGCAGAGTTAAAGCTCACTGCTGCCAGCTGCCGGAACAAATGACATAACTTCTTTTATGGGATAACTACACAAACAAATTAGCTCCTTTGAGCCAACAAAGAAGCCAACTCCATGTAGAATATAAAATACAGCCTCATGGAAGAGGTGTGGAAGCATGAACATGATTTGCAAAACAAAGCTGAAAGCTCATTCCAGCTGTGGGGGATTTTGTAGAGAAGACTTTCTGTAGTCCAAACTGATGAGCCACATGGGAAACCTGACAGAGGGAAGAATGTGATTAATGATCTCATTGGATCTCAGATGGCCCTTGAACAAGGCACTTCATCATTGACCACTGAGACTGATCAGAGTTTAGAGAGGGAGAAGTTTTCCTGAAGTTTTCCCAGCCTCCATCACCGGGAGGAGAGACCAGTCTAACACTTTCTGGAGAAACACTTTCTGGAGTTCTGCAGCACCTGCAGCCGATTCCATATAAGACTCTGAAAGTAGCCTAAACATTCAATAAAAAAATGAATTGCTGAGTCACATCAGTTCGTACCAACCATCATTTCAGTGACATGTAGTAGTGTGTCTTTTTTCAGTTTGAACAAATTTGATTTTACGTAATGTCACGTTGATGTTCGACTGACCTGGAGGATGAATTTCTAGACAAATTTCTAACTTTTGCCAGAGAGACATTATTTGGATAAAATTGGAATTTGTGGGTTTTTACAATAGCTTTTGAACACACAGGAGTTAAAGACCAACACAGTTTCTTTTTTAAATCTATGGGGCGATTGTTTAAAGAAGATAAGCTGCAGAAGCTCTTCTGGAACTGGTACCAGGTCTGTTGGCTTGAAGGAGTTAAAATCATCACACCGGCCTGGCTGAGACGTATTTCAGAGAACTGCATTATTGCTCACCAAGACAGAAACGGCCAGGAACCTGCCTTGTCACTTCTGTAAGGGCTTGCATTGCTTTAATTTATGTTTATGAGTAAATCTATGCTGCAGGAAGTGAGGAAGATGGGATGAAAAGAGAACATTGATATGTGGTGGGATTTCAGTCTGAGTTGCCGCTATCCCCAAACAGCTTCTGTCTTTATTTATGCTTACAGCCTCAGGCTGGAGTAAAAACAAAACACATACAGTACGAGAAATTAACTGCATAAACATTTACCTTTGTTATCAAATTGTCATCAATTAATTAATCTTAAAGCAAAGACTTTCCTGTCTAAATTCACTTTAATTGACAGTTTGTAGTATTTGTAACAGTGAGAGATCTGTGGAGTTTCTGCATGGCTCCAGACTTCCTGAATGAGCTGAGGCATCACGAATGGTCCTGCAGGCTGTTTCTGCGTCATGATGGATAGAATAATGTGTGAAAGAAAGCCATGTGTGAAGAGAGCAATAATTAAACCCAGAAGATTTATCAGCCAGCAGCACTCTGTGCATTCATCTGCACCACCTCCTGCTCTCTTCCTGCTCTGGTTAAACATTCATTCCTCCATCTCATGTACTGGTTTCACTGGATCTCATACCAGTCTTGTAGTGCAGTGTAAAGAACAGAGTTCTCCAGACCTTGATGACAACCTGGTGACGACCGTTAAATTTGAATCAGGTGTGTTGAAGCAAGGAGACATCTAAAACATGCAGGACACCGGCCCTCGAGGACCGACTTTGGACACCCCTGTTCTAAAACATACAGGATTTTGGCATTCGAGGATTGGAGTCCAAGGCTCACCCACCCAGGGTGTGGGCACCGAAGTCATGGGGCAGGTTCAGACTGCCAGCCATTATCCGATTTTTAGCCCATCCAGATTGAAACTGGATAACTCTTTTGAAGTCTGAACAGTCCCAAACCGCATGAGATCCGATTTTTGCAAACCAGATGGAAACCACCTCCGGGAGGTAGTTTCATATAGCATTTGGGCAGATGCGTCTCAGTCTGAACAGCTCCAAACGCTCGGTTTTGACTGTCCAATTACATGACGTCACACAATACACGCGCTGGGTGACGCTTCCGCTCCGACGTCGTTGCTACGGCAACCCGTCAGATCAGTGAATGATGTGGCCCAGTCTGAACAGAGCCATATCCGATATGGACACTTGCTAAAAACACTGTGGACAGTCAGCCCTGAAAATCAGATATGAGAAGGAATCAGATATGAATCAGATTTGCCTGCAGTCTGAACGCGGCCCAAGACCCCTGTTCTAGAATAGATTGTCTTACTGTGGTGGACTGATGGATGCCCAAACACTCTTACAAGACCTTGTTTTACCTTCCAGACCAGGGGCAGGGAACCCTGGTCCTAGAGAGCCATAGTCCTGCATGATTTGGATACCTCCTTGCATCAACACACCTGATTCTAATTAATGATCGTCACCAGCTTTTCATTCAGGTCTGCACAAGTGTGTTAGTGACACAGTCCTTTGTATCAGGGTGTAAAGAAGCAGGGAAACATGTAAAACATGCAGGACTGCGGCTCTCTAGGACCAGGGTTCCCTACCCCTGTTCCAGACAGACTCATGTAGCTAAACCTGTTTTGATCGTACGTCTGAAAAGATATCCTTTAAGAAAGGCATGGTTCACATCAGCAGATGCTTCCCATGAACAACTTCAAATATTTGCGTTTCTTTTATTAATCAAAGTACCTTCAAATTAAAACTCTTTGGGACAAAGATGAAGATCAGATCAGGGAATCAGTTTGATCCAAGGGGTTCACATACTTTTTCTTGCAACTGTAAATTAATTTCATGTTGTTACAGTCTGTGAGGAACTATAGAACAGAACAGTTCTACACAACAGAAGTTTCAAGAACAAAAGTATTTGGAGACTTTTGCTTGAACTTTACCACACAGCTCACAGCAAGAAGGCCCTGGGTTCAATTCCCGCCGGGGACGCTGTGGGCGCTGAAGTGCGTGTTAGTTCCCCCATGACTTCAGTGCCCACACCCTGGGTGGGGTTGGCGAAAGGATCTTTCTGTGTGGAGTTTGCATGTTCTCCCCGTGTTCCCCTGGGTAGCTAATGTGAGCTACCCTCACAAAAACATGCACACAGTCCTGGGCTATACTGCCCCCTCTGGCCAACCGGGGCGCCAGATGGGGTGGGGGGGGATCTGGCCGGAATAACGTGATCCTTCCACGCGCTACGTCCGGCCGGAGAAACCCCACCCTGTCTGGTGAAAAGATGCGGCCTGCTCACTCCTCAGGTTAAGGAGGAGACCTGAGACCTTTAATTTCACCATGCGGCCTCTGACGGCATCTCGGCGGTGTCCAATAGGAGAAAAGGTGCTGGAGGGAGAAAAAAAACTTGCAGCTTGTAGATCAGAGACGATCAAGATGAAAGAAAGAATGATCTTGGCTGTGAGTCTGTGTGAGGAGCTGTGGGATGAGACTGCAGGCCTATCGGGACATCAATAAAAAGGGACAAAAGTGGAGAGAAATCTCCCAGAATTTGGACATACCTGGTGTGTTTAAAAGTGGTAGAAATGTGATATTCTTTTTCTCTTTTAACAATAAAATGTTAATTTAAAATATAGCATTTCAATGCCTCATATCAGGATCAATTGAATAATTTATCAATATATGGTTATGAAACTTTTTTTCAGTTGTTAAGCAACCTGCAACAAATATGTACGCGATGCGCGCAGGCGCGCCCTGCTCTGCTCCCTGCTCTGCGCCGTCTCTGTGCCGAGTCTGCTCCCACCCAGGCGCTGTGCGCGGCGCAAACCGCGTTCTAGGTGAAAGCCGCTTTGCGCCTTGCTGCCGTGCGCCCACTTGCGCCCACTTGCGCCCTATGCCGCCGCGCAAAATCGCCGGCTTGCGCCCTGTTGCGCGCCGCCGACCTCGGCAGCAGACCCTGCGCCCTTGCGCGGAGGCAGCACATATATAATGAATGGGAAAGCCGGCGGCGGCTGCCACTGTGCGCCCTCTATGTTAAAGCAGCTTAACGCACATCCTAGGTTACCTTTGTACAGACTCATTACTCCGGCACTTTAAAACCAACATGTTGTAGATTTTTTCTTTTAATATTATTTGCTCTTTTGTATTGCACCAATCACCACAACAAATTCCTTGTGTGTCTTAAACTACTTGGCAATAAACTTCTTTCTGGTTCTGATTCTGATGTCACTCATAAGTTTCTGAGTAGTGCTTTTGAAGCCTCTTTTTTTTGTCTTGCTGCATTGTATTGCAACCCTGGTCCTCGGGGCCCACTGTGCTGTATGTCTTAGCCTCCTTAACCTTGGCTGTTCCAGTTTTTGAGTTTAGGTAGCGGTAGCGATAGCTTAGCTCAGACTGCGACGATCAGATCTCAAGATTTAGGTCGATTGCTGTTATTGTTTTGGTCGGCTCCGTGCCGGTTTCGTGCTTTGTTTGTGGTTTTTTGTTGCAGATTTCCAGTGCTTGACGTGTGTCTCCGTGTGTTTCCGTGTGTTCCTGCTTCCTGGATTGGCAGCGGATGTCACCCCCCCACCCCCCAAAAAAAAGAAAAAAAAAAAAAACCTTGGCTGTTCCTCCTCTGTAAATATTAACAGAGGGCTTAAGTTCATATTAAGTTTAGCTTCACATTTTCTCTCATACTGTACAAATCTTGTCTGTGTGATGACATGTGTAACCTATTTAAATACTTGAAATAGCTGGCAAGTGGCCAAGTATCCTTTATGCTTAGTGCTGCCCCTGAACCAGTAGCCAACATCAACCGCAATATCTTCTGGGTCAAATCCAGATATCTGCCATTTAGGACATAAACTCAATCATTACACCACTGAACAGCAATGATGTTACTAGGCCAGGGGTAGGCAAGCCTGGTCCTTAAGGTCACCTATCCAGCACAATTTAGATGCTACCCTGCTTCAGCACACCGTGATGAGGAGCTGTGTCAACAACAGAACTGTCCAGACCTTGATAACAAGCTGGTGACGACTGCTAAATTGAATCGGTGAAAGGTGTGAAACTACGATTTCAGACAGATTCATGCAATAGCTTTTTTTTATTGTCTCCAGGATTATGTCAATTTACTGAATAGTATCTCAGTTTAACACAAGGTGATCGTGTGTTTTGCTAAAACGTAAACCTGCAGCTTTCTGTTCTCTGGTGTCCAACCATGTCTTAAACTGATGAACAAGATTACAACCAGATGGTTTTCATCTGCTTCTGTTTCCTAAGGCCTGTTGGGACTGATTTTATACCTGTTTGTCATGGGCAGCTGAAGTTCCTGACATAAACTCTGACCCTCAGGGTTGACTTTTCCAGGTTTTTCAGTTCGTTGTCACAGATCTTTAGTCTCCTGCAGCTCCAAGGCAGCTTTAATGACTTCTTCTAGCTCTTCCATGGAGCCGAACCACTGGTGTCAGGATTGGAAGTGACGACTGGATGGTTGATTCATTTTTCTGTTCACTCTCAGGAGCTTTTCAGGACAGGACTTACCAACTGACACTCTGAGAAAGGACTGCCACTCTCTTCTTCATGCTTCATGTGCGTTTTTGTCTCCAGTTTTAAATCTGCCTGATGTGAATGTCTCCTTGGCTGTCTTACTGTTTCTGTGGCTCCATTTCTTCATGTCACTCTGCAAATTGACCTTTGCTTTTAATCACTGTTTCTGTCACAGATTCACTGAATAAAATGGAGCTAGTACATTTTATTGATTCATGGCAGCTTCACTGGAACACTGACTAGAAATCTTGCAATTTCTGTAACTGTAGCTGATTACAGTGACATGATGTGACAGATCATTACTGTTCATCTTAAATAGAAAATCAATTGAGTCATTTATGAATTCAAGTCTTTTTTGTTGGATGTAAAAAAGCAGTGCGGGGATTGCCTACAGCTTTGGGGTGTTTGTACTTACTGTTTCCTGTTCATGTAAGTAGGTGTCACTGTAAACCAGGTCCAAAGAAGAAAATCCAAATTGAGGCCATTTTGGCCAATTGGAACCAAATACCGGTGCGTCTTGAAAACATTGTTCTAATCTAAAGGGATAAAACAAGCTCCTAGTAGGTATTGTGTTTGGAAAACCACCAGGAAACTGGGATTCCCGAGTAAATATCTTGATCAGCAGGAGATCAGACAAGATCAGAGGTCCGGGATTATTTCTAACAGTCTATCACCACCCTGTGTGATTGAGATGAAGCTCTGTGTTAGTGTATGTTATTTTTTTAAATGTATATTTTCGTGTGATTCCTGAAGGCTCTATGTTCAGACATATTTAGCTGTTATTGCTGACACAAATTAGTTAGTTACAGTCCAACTGCACATTAGGTGGGGATCTTCAGATCTCACTGAGACAGTTTCACAGCCAAGTCAGAACCAGGGATGACAATCGGCACCTTCAAATCTGAGATCATGGTTCTCAGTTGGAAAAATGTGGAATGTTCTCTGTGGGTTGGGAATGAGGTGTTGACTCAGGCGGAGGACTTTAATGGCGCTTTTATACTAGTACCTACTCAGCGCGACTCGCCACGCCTCGTCTCGCCTCCACTCGCATTGCCCTCGTTTGTTTCTAGACACCCTGATCAGAAGTAGGAGGTTGGAGTGAAGCTGCTGTGATGTATTTGATTGTGTAATCTAAACGAAGAAGACAACAACACTAAAGGTGTAGAACCTGGAGGAGATGATAGATGTGCTGCTGGCTCTGTGACTTGTGTTCAATATCAAGTCAAAAAATGAGAGTGAAAGAAGCTTCAACCGGCGAGGCTTTTTTTTTTATTGTTTGTCTCGGTGCTGCTGAAAAGTCAGCTGGGAGCCGCTATGAAGTGACAGAACTCCTGGTGGATCTGGTTGTTCCTTATCGCCCATCTAGATCCCTTTTTAATTCTCTCCTCAGCCACCAGGTTTATGAACATCTGCACCTCAGAGTTGGATCACCAGACAGACTTTTGCTGCTGTTTATTTATTTTATTTATTTAAAGGTTTAAATTACAGGGACAATGCACATTAATAACACATTTAAACCAATGTAAAATGTGCCGGAATTAGACAAAAGGCTATTTTGCATCCGCTGTCCCTGGACTGATGTAAAAATAGTCAACCTAAAAGAAAGAATTATTAGCTACAATCAATAAAACATTTCCGAATAAAAAGGCTATATCAAAATAGAGATTAAGAAGTAAAAACTAAGCTAAAATACATAAACACACAGGTTAAAATAAACTCAACAACAGACAATTGCTACACACGAAAACAGAACAACATGAAGCAGCAACAGTAACGACAGTATTAATAACACAAGACGCAGTAACACACTAACAGGCCAAAAACAAACAAGACAAAAGCACTAAACACAGAATAAAAAGCCATGCACAAAAAGCAACATTATAACTAGACAAACTAATAGGCAACATGACAGGTGGCATCAGACAAACACTGACAGGCAGGGCAGCAAGCCAGGGAAATGACACACTAAAATTCAATGTTGACAGCCTTGACCACTAACTAACCACTTTTTTAAATAAAATTTAAAAGAAGAATAATTGGATTGGTTTCTAATCTCAGTTGGTAGTATGCTCCACTCACGAGCAGCCCTGATTGAAAATGTAGACTTGCTAAAAGCACTTTTTCTAAACTGGACCACACAATCTCCTCTAGCTGCACTCCGTGTGGATGTTGATGCCACCTTTATAAACTGGTTCAGTACAGGAGGAGCAAGTCCATGAATTATTTTAAACAATAGACATAAGTGTGAGTATTTGATGAGATTTTCCAGATGTAACAACTTATATTTCATTAAAATATGGCAGTGATGATAGTCATTGGATTTCTTGTCCAGTACCTTAATGGTTTTTTTATATAAAGAAAGTAGTGGTTTAATTGCAGTGTTACTAGCTTGAGACCAGGTTGACAAGCAGTACGTTATATGGAAGAAGATCATTGAGTGCATGTACATCAGTGCAGCTTTGGTTGACATGCAACTGCGAACATGTCTAAAGTTTGCCGGATTAAATTTGATGCACTTAGAAACCTTTTTTTCTGTTGCTGGTCAAATAAAATGAAGAAGCCACGAGTCGCTCTTTCGCTGATTTCCACCTCCGGACTCAGACGTCTGACGGCCCCGCCCCCCGACCAATCGGTGGCCTGTAGTGTCATGACATCAGATACAGCCGACTCAGCCGCTTAGAACCTCGGCAGACTAGATACAGAAAAAGTATCTACTCAGCACGCCTCCACCCGCCTCCACCCCTAGTGGAGAAGCGCAAAACTGGGCATGGCGAGTCGAATCGCACTGAGTAGGTACTAGTATAAAAGCGCCATAAGTAAAATCCAGTCATGAGTGAAGGAAGAATGGAAAGGGAGATTGACAGGTAGGTTCAGTATCTACTGTCATGTGGACTCTTTCGTGGTCGAAAACAGGAAGAAAGAGAGCCGCCCTCATTATGATAAAAATGTTACGATGGTCTTGTTTCATAATCATTATAACCCTTAAAAGATATTCTCAAGCTTATTAATGCAGTCTATTGAACCAAGATTATCTGCTTCCTTGCATTTGTTCTTTTTGAGTCCTAAAAACAATCTATGAAAAAAAATGTTACAACATGAGAGGACAATTTTTCATTTCAAGTCCCTTTTATTTATATAGCGTCTATTGCAACAAAAGTTGTCTCAGGTGCTCTCCAGAGACCCAGAACTTGACCCCCCAAGCACTTATTACATAAAAATAAACAATGGCAGGTAAAAACTCCCCTAGTGGGAGAAAAACCTTAAGCTTAAATAGAGGTACATCTTCCTCAAACATGATTGAATTAATTACTTCTCCCCTGCCAGTTAATCCTACGTCTCAAACATCCATCAACAATATGTTCCCTCATGTGTTGGTATTCAGGGAGTCTAATGAGTCTATTGGAGGCGTTGGGCAGACTGTTGGTGGGGGGGGAGAGGCTGCAGATGTCTGCTCGGTGGGGTTATTTTCTGCTGTTATACTTGAGTAATCACAGCATTCAAGCGTAATGCAGAGCTGTCCTCCTTTGAGCTGATTCCTGCTCCTTAAATTGTTGTTAATCCCATCATGTTCTGGTTTTTCTGCCAATCCTTTGTGATCACAATGATCAATCACAAACCAACAGGATTGGAGGGTATTGGATCTACTACCCCGTGCTGTTATAGAGATATATCTTGGTGGGGGTTCAGTTGGGCTGGCAAAGCTGTGTGAACTCTGTCACTTCTGAGATATTGGCCTCAGGCTCAGCAGTCCATCATCCAGACTTTCATAAAGCCACTTTCTGCTTCTTGAGAAGATCTCAGCCTCACTGACAGTGACATCTTCTTTTTTCTGACCCTTTTTTAAATTAATTTATGTCAACAAAAGGTGAATAGTAATGTTCTTTCTCTCTCAAAATAAAAGGGAATTATAAAGAACTGAATGTTTAATGGGCAGATGAAGCATGGCATGCTTCAATGTTTTTTTTTAATTTGACATTTAGATCAAAATGGACATACTGTATTGTGCTCATCCGTGTCCTCTGACTTGTGTACTAGGGCTGCACGATTAATCGTTAAAAAATCGCGATCTCGATTCATGCTTGAACGCAATCTCATTTCCAAATGACGACGATTTAAAAAAAATATATATATTTTTTTTTTTTTTAAAGATGGCTGCATAAAAAAAGGACTAGGCCTATGTTCTAGGTTGTTGTAGTCCTGTCATGGTCAACTATCATGTTGTCATGTTTGTTATATTTTGTTAATGATTGTGGATTACATTTGGAGAAACATCTACCTTTCTCATCACCTGACACATATTGCACATAAATATTGTTAAAATTGTTTTTGTTAAAATTATTTAAAGACAAGAGAGATGTTCATTGTTTTTATGTTCAATGTCAGCTGTTACAGCAAAAAGCAGCCAGAGGAATAATTTGTTGCCTCAGAACTACAGGATCTGTTACAAGTCCCCTTTCTGAAAGGGTGTTCAACTCAGGGTGGAACAAATATTGTTCAAAATGGTTATTATTGTTTAAATTATTCAAATGTTTGTGTAAAGAAGACAAGAGATGTTTATTGTTATTATATTTTTGTTCAGCTGTTGCAAAGTTAAAGTAATAAGTGCAATAAATTTTATATTGGAAAAAAATCGTGAGAGAATCGTGATCTCAATTCTAAGCAAAAAAATCGTGATTCTCATTTTGTCCAGAATCGTGCAGCCCTATTGTGTACAGTGTTACGAACTATCAGCCTAGACAAAACCCGAGGCTCAAACAACGTTCAAACATGTGGTAGTATTGCTGTATACAAAATACTTCAGGATGTTTCCTTTTTGGGATTTTTTAAATTTTTTAAATTTTAGTTTTTTAGTGTTAGCCCACTATGACATCAGAGAGCTTTAGTGGTATTTTCAGGGTCCTTTCTTGGGCTCCTCTTCTAGGTTTGGTTGGGGTTCCTATTTAGTAAAACTGCATTAAAGGGGACCTATTATGGCATGTAATATCTATTTTAAACAGGCCTTGAATGTCTTAAAAACAAGCTTTTGATTGTTTTTTCAAAATAAATTAGAAATTCAGCCTCTGAGCCATGTCTTTAGCATCCCATTCTCTAACCTCATTATCTATGCGGGATTCTGAGTGGGCGGGGAGGCTATGATAATGAGGCTCTGTGCTGATTGGCTGCCTGAATGACATGTAGCAGGGGAGGGAACAAAGCATCGCTCTGGGCAGAAGAGCAGCCGGCTGCGTACACTATTAAACCGTGTCCTAACTGCATGTGATGCGAGCGAGCGTCAGCGACAAAATCAATTCTATTGCTTTATTTTCTATTGGACTGTCGTAACTGGCCGCGAGCGACGCAGAGCTGAACATTTGTCGGACGCCCTGCTTCTATTAATTATTAATTAATAACAGAACTGCATATTAACGGTTTCAGTGTGGACAGAGAGCGTCCGATGTCACGCAGTGCGACGCAATAGTCGGACGCTCGCATGCAGTTAGGACACGGTGTAAACAACTCCCTGGGATCTTTAGTTCCCTGAAGGGGGGACCGGGTCACCTCGTCTTCACACTAATTCACACAGGAAGCTTTAATTGAATTCTAAACAGGTACACCACAGTTATTTACTCCGATTCCTCATCATTTCATTTCTTAGGTTACAAGACGAATGAATCAGGTTCTAAGTATGTTTTGCATCGAAAGTATAATTTGATTTCCCTAACACATATATTTCCAAAATGTAATTTGAGTATACTGTATAATAAATGTATATACAACGTGATTGTGCTGTGTTAATACACTACATGTAACAGGCAATTACTGCAAACAGTATTGTATTGACAAAGCTCAGGCTTATTGAATCAGCAAATTGGTAATCATAGACAATGTACAAGTACATTATAATTCCATTGTGATTGTGTCATTTATTTTTATAAAAACATGTTAACTGTAAAGAAATCACACTGAATGTTCACAAATGGCAACTTTATTGTTAAAAAAATAAAATAACATTTGTACACATTATATACACCATATACACTACTTATATACACCATACACTGTTTATATACACCAAGTTGTATATAAATAACATTATTCATATAATGAATAATGATGTGATTTTTTTATACTGCTCACACCCCTTGGTTTTGGAGATCTTATCCAGTTGCTTGTATATTCCTGCACATCTAAGCAAAAACACACACATCAAAACAAAATAATTTCCCTATGAGATTAACCTTGGTGGGGCTCCCATAAGCAGGTGCTTTCAGGCTGTAAAGGTTATAACCACAAGGCTTACAAGAACGGCAATAAATTATTGTTCCTCAATGCAAATTTATAGATCATGGAGCAACTACAAACACTTAACAGAATAAATACTAAACATTGTTACCGTAATACATAACAGTATTTGATGCTCCAGGATTAGAATGTGCACTTGTTTACATAACAAATGTGGCTAAGTCAAATTAAAGTATGCCTAAGACTCTTAGATGTTTTGTGCACTGACTGAACATATAAATATGTCAGGGTTTGACATTTCCCCCTGTTTTGAGTTTCCGTTCTGTCCCTCCTGTTTCCCATCCCACCCGTCTTGTCTTTCCCCTGCTCCCGGTCGGTCCGTACTGTTTGCTCCCTCCATGTCTCCTCATTTAGTTTTTTGGATTCCTGTTTTTGTTCAGCCTCTTGATCCTGCTCAGCAGCGTTTTTGGTTTTTCCTTTCAATAAACCTGAGTTTTCTGGAACTCCTGCCTCCTGCTCTCCTGCTCTTGGGTCCTCAACAAACCTAATCGTGACAGAACGGACCAGCCAAGATGGACCCAGCGGGAGAGTACATCACCCTACTCCAGCTCTTCTGCCGGGAGGCGGAAAAGAACATGCACCGGGTCGAGGAGGAATCCCCCTTCCGGGGAACACGCCTGGCTCTAGGTGGGGCCCAAGAGCCTTCAGGCTCAAGGGAGACGACGGCGTCGGCGCCAGCCCCAGCTTGTTCCTGTTTCGGCGGTGGTCCTGGACGCATCGGCCCCTGTTCCGGCTCCGGCGGTGGTCCCGGACGCATCAGCCCCTGTTCCGGCTCCTGTGATGGTCCCGGACCCTCCCGCAGCCAGCGCCGAGGACCCGGGTTCCCGCTCAGCCAGCACCGAGGACCCGGATTCCCCCCGAGCCAGCTCCAAGGACCCGGATTCCCCCCGAGCCAGCTCCAAGGACCCGGGGTCCCCCCGAAGCCGGCTCCTCGTATCCTGTCTGCCCCTAAGCCGGCTCCTCGGGTTCGCCCTGACCCGCCTGCTACGTTCCGAGACCGACCTCCTGACCCGCATGCTACGCCCCGAGGGTGACCCCCCAAACTGTCTTGCCGGTCTGCCCGGCCCCGAGGGCGACCCTCCGAACTGTCTCGTCGGTCGGCCCGGCCTCGAGAACGCCCCCCGGAACTTTGGCCATGTGTTGGCCTGGTTTATTTGCATTAATCAATTACATTCAGCCAGCGTTTATTAGGTTCACATTTTATTGCTTTTTTTGGCATAAAACTCTTGCTCAGAAAAGATGGGAAATACTATCACAGTGTTTACTCAGTGTTTTGACTTTTTTCTCTCATTTTGCATGTGTTTTCCACAACTGTAAAATTGGTCAATCGTTTTCCAGGACGCGTGGGAACCCAGTGTATGAATATTAGTTGCGTAGAAATGAGGCTTTGGCATAACATACTGCTGGTTTGGTGTCAAACATAGGGGGAAACACATCTCAACACAACAGGTAGCACCTAAAACCAGCTAGAGAAAGCTGTGTGTGTTTGTAACTTGGACGCCATAACTGAAAATTTTTATGTAATGTTAGCTCATGCAAAGCTCATACTTGTAGACAAATATAAATAACATAAAAAATGAACGTCACTTACCGCTGACTCGTGTGCAGTTGCCGGGTCCCGTACTGTTGGTACTGATCCTTTTATGAGGGTAAGTGTTGATGCAAAACCTAATTTTTACTGTCCCTCGTTGTTCAAACAGCCCGAGGTAAATTGGTTAACACACCCGATACACCGCTACGAAAAAATGGCGGAGTTGTTGTTGTTCCGACCAGAGTTACTTGTGGGCGTGGTTTCACACATAGGAGGCCAACCTATGCAAATTGCATTTTGGTTACGTAACGAAAATGAGCAGAATCTGAACGGCTCGTAGATCCACATCACACATCCAGGCGGCTGTACAGACACTGCAGAATTTGTTTGCTTTCCTCCATCTCTGAGTGGGCAGGCTGAGGGGAGACCACTTTATATATGTTAAAGCAAGAAAAAACGTTTTTCATAATAGGTCCCCTTTAAGATTGGTTAACTCAAACCCTTTCAGATGACCCATGGTGTCTGTTAGAGTTTAAACAGGAAAAATAGGCTAGACTTGTAAACCTAACTTAACCTACCTAACCTATCCTAACATGAAGTAAAGATAAATGAAAAAAGAAACATGTTCAGCGAAAACAACAAGGGACTTCAGCTGGCTACAAATGAAGACAGCATTTTATTTTTCATAAAATATTTGACATTGACGATGGTTGGGGGCCGGGGGCTCCTTATTGGCTACGGAGGGTCTATGAATCTGTGAGTTCTCCATAATTCAAGAAAAAGCTCTGGTTGTTCCAGTAGTTTTAGTTTGTGAGTGCATAGTGAGGATTGAGTATGGTTTCCATCCCATTGTATCTGCTCATACTTGTTACTGAGTAAGTTGCTTTTGTTTTGTTTGGTTGTGAAGAAAAGTTACCAGTTCAAGGTTCAAGGTTCAGAAGATGCAGTTATGCTGGATACAGAAAGAGTAAAACTGAAAGCCAGTGCTGTTTTAAAGAGGATTGTCAAATCAAGTGGTTGGTTCAGTGTTTGTGTTGTCCAGGCAACCAGAATAAAAGGATGATCTTCAGAAACCATACAATCTTTTCTTTGTCCTGATTGGATAATTCCTGAATCTACATGGTTTGTGAACTGTCCGCTGATTTTATTGGTGTCAATCATCCATATCCATTACACCCATTGAGATATTACCCTGTACAACCACCCACAGCCCAGCAATTGTTCCAGCACACATACAACATCAGCCAATACAAACAAACCCAAAACAGCTCTATTTCAAATAAATGATTTAATTTAGTGACATTTACAATATATATCAAATACAACCAGTGTTATTGTTTTGTACCTGAAAACCTCAATGGCACAGGTCCATCATAAAATTCCTCGTCAAGAACTTCTTTAAACACTTTCAGTTAAATGACAGGAAAATCAATTTTAGTACAAAAGGGCCCGATTTACTAAAGGTTTGCGTGTGTAAAAACGTGTGCAAACTTGACAGCACCCGCAAACCAAAGTGCCAGCTGATCTACTAACAGCGTGCACAGAGGACTGCGTCTCAAATGCGCAAAATAGCACACGCTATTCATTTAGTACTTTTGCCCTGATGAATAATCAATATGGGGCGTACCTGCCAGAAATCGCTAAATACTGGGAGGAGAAGATGCAAATTGCTCCATTTACCACGCGCAATGAGATTTACCAAGGCTGAAAGTAATTGCGTGGATTGTGATTGCGTCTGTTTTTAATACGTTCGAAAGGAAGGTGCTAATCTCCACATGCAAAAGGAGAAATATTTTATTTGAATGTTAAATCGAGTATTATTCAGCAAAAGGTTGCCACAGGAGGCACATTCATTTTTTTATTTGTGATAATAAATAAATCACGTGTTTTCATGGAGAAAAAAGTGTTTCTTATTGTGCGCCTATACTTGTTCTGCAGTTGTCATACCCCGGTGTTGTGCCGTATTCAGCACCCCTGCCGTGAAAAGCACCCCCTCGTCTGACAAAAATGATATTCTCATTCCGTGTCATGTTCTGTTTAGCATCCAGTTTTGTGTTAATGATTCATGTTTAAATGCGCTCATGGATTCCACAATAGTCATACTTTCCCACAATCACAGTCACAGATAACAATAATCGGGTAAATGGTTATTGATGTCATTAATTAATAGCCTACTTACTGTGTTGTCTTCCATAATATTTGTAAATATATATAATATAAACTCCTAAGTATGTGTTTGTGTGAGTGTGTATATATAAATATATTGAAGTGTCAGTGTGTTGTTTTTCTTCTTGGTCTACTTATCATTGAATATATGAGGGGGTGCTTTTCACGGCAGGGGTGCTGAATACGGCACAGCAATTTGCCTCGTCCACTAATATCTCTAACTCCAACTCGTCAAATTTCATTTTGCGCTTGCAACTATATCCTGCTTTCCATCCAGACTCTCCATGGCGCAAAGTTTGCGCCGCAAACCGTAAGACGCGCAACACCTCAATTAAATACTGCTGTTTGCACCTGTTACTCCGTAATTTCATCAAACCAGCCACAAATGCGTCAAACTTGATAAAAATATATATATATATATATATATATATATATATATATATATATATATATATATATATATATATATATATATATATATATATATATATACATATATATATATATATATCGAATCATATGAAAAGGAAAGCTTTGAAGCCATCTGTTGGTTCCAGAGGTTGGGATTTATTCTTATTTTTATTGACTTTATATTAATTGGACAAGTTTGGATTCTAATTCTCTTTTGGAAGCCTTTAAAGGAGCTTGAGGCCGGATTGAGGCAGGATTTATGAAAAAAATTTGTATACGTTTTAGTTTTTCTAGTAATAATGTCAGATGAAGCGTTCCAAACCAAAAAGAATGACCCCTCTAGTGTATCTCTCCTTTGCCTTGAACAGGCTGTGTGCTGCAAAATGTGCTGCAATTCGGGCCCAAATTTCCCACGCTGTTCTGCGGATGTGACTTCACGTGACGCTGCATGCGCGTTCTCCCCGTTCTCCTGTGCCGGCTTCACTGTTGGCTGCAGTACCCCCGACGGCCGTCGTGGTGAAGGGTGGCGCTAGAGAGTCTAAATTCTTAAAAGGAGCCTCATGCTCCTTTAAAGCAAAATTTCATTGAATTAAGAACTTCAGAACACTTTTTAGAAAAGTTCTTTATAATTATAACTTATTAGTTTTCAATTCAATTAAATTCCAAATACTTCATTAATACCTAAGAGGAAATTAATATTACATTTTATTTTGTCACCAAATTGTTAAAATACACGTCATAGTTGCTTTGATGAAGTCATTTTAGATCAGTTATGTCACTACAGAGCAGAAATATCAAAGATAGGCCTCATTAGGAAGGCAAGGCAAGTTTATTTGTATGGCACATTTAATGTACAAGACAATTCAAAGTGCTTTACATAAAAACATTAAAAAAATGCATTAAAAGTAAAGGAGTTTAAATGCAGAAATTAAAGACAGACATATGTTAAAAAAAAGAATTAAACAAATGAGATAGTAATAAAGGTTTCAGTGCATTATAGGATATTACTGAAATGCAGCAGTAAATAAAAAGGTTTTCAACCTTGACTTAAAGCCCATATGCATTCTGGGAGTTTGTTCCACAGGTGAGGAACATAAAAACTGAAAGCTGCCTCATCGTGTTTGGTTCTACCTCTGGCATGACCCCGATGACCTGAGGATTCCGGTAGGTTCATGATGGACCAGGAGATTAGAGGTGTATTTTGGTCTGAGACCATTCAGAAATGTATAAACCAACAGCAGAATTTTAACATCTGTTCTGGGACACAGCCAGTAAAGATCTAAGAACTGGAGCAATATGGTCCACTCTCTTGGTCTTAGTGAGGACTTGGGTCTCTTGGTCTGAGTAAGGACTCGGGTCGCTTGATCTTAGTGAGGACTTGGGTCTCTTGGTCAACAAAAATGATCCCAAACAGTTTGGTTTGTGATTAAAAGCTGTGGCATTAGCTCCACAGTCCATTCCCTTGACAATAGTATACTGTAGGCTGAATGGCTTTTTTATCTGTTGGAATCTGGACTAATTGGAACGGAAGCAGGACAAATGGAAACGTATTGCTGATAATTAAGATCTTTGAAAACTCGGTTTGCCAGTGGAGGTTTGGTAGTGGATAGCTTCCTTCTTCATTTCAGATAATCTTTTTATTTTTGCCTTAAAAAAGTCCATTATCGCTGAAGCTGGACAAATACCTGGATTAAGTGCTGCCTCTAGCTGCACCCAGATGGTTAATGGACATAAATTAGACTTCTCACACGATATTCATAATGAAGCCTTCTTAATTTAACTCCAAAGTGAGAAATTTAAGCCTAGAAATATAATGGCGCACTGGGTCTTTTTTCTACTTTAGATGCATAAATTTCAATGATTTATAATCATTAAGTAATTTGAGTAATTAGAGTTGATTAGAGTTGTTGGAGGGCACCTTAGTCTCCTCCATTATGACCACTTTGATAAGTTAGACTTCATTTGTCTTCATTCCTTTTATTAAAATGGGAGGCTAAAAGGAAATGAATCTTTTTACTCAAACAAAAGACGGGAAGAAAGTGTTACGGCTATTTCTAATAAAGCTGGCTCAATAAGGAAAGTCTCATTGTCACCTTCAGTTATGTCATATGATCTTCCACTTTTCCCAATTTAATGGTCATCATCATTAATTCACTCCTGATTAAAACTGATCTTTGTGGAAGATCAAAGTTTGATGGGGAAGAATTTTATTGACTTTCTACTTACGAACATCTAAAATATCTGCGTCAACTTTCAGTTTCACTGGGTTCCTGAGTTTGAACACAGTTCTGGAAAAGCGAAGAACCCCTCTAGAGCCCGGGGCCTCATGTACAAGGATGCGGTGCACGAAGAACATGCGTACGCCACGTTCTACGCTCACGGTCGGATGTTCAAAAAGTGATTTGAATGTGAAAAGTTGCAGTCCTTTATGCACACATCATGTCTGGCGTATGCACATTTCTGAGGTTTTGTCCGTTGGTGACACTCAATGGTGTTGCAGTGAAACCCAGTATATGAGGAAACGTCCCCATAGAAAATAAAGTTCAGTTGTGAAGAATTAAGTTGTTATTAATGCTAATGTTAATTAAGGTTGAGAATGAAGTCGAAATACAGTGTCGAGAATTGTACTCGACCCTGTATTTTGGCATTATTCTTAATATTCACAGACATGTGGCTGTGCTAACACAGTTAATGTAATTGTAAAGATATATTAAAAACATTCAAATAAAAAAGGATTTGTCCAACACATTAGCTTGTAAGACAATGGGTTACTAAAGTTTATGTACAGTAAATGGTTACATGTGGAGCTACTGGGCCACGCCTTTATATGTCAAAACAGCAGCAATATCAGCTAAAATTACGCACATTACTCTCAACTAAAACAGGTGAACTTAGAAAAAAACTTAAATATTCACTTTTCATGTTGATGCACAGAGTCTCAAAACTGTAAAAACACCCAAAGCAGGAACGTCACACTTTGTCCTCACAAAAACGACGGTCACTGCACCGCTTCACCGTGGACATCAACAAAGTCGGGTGGGCTGCGTGATGTCATTGGGTTATAATAAACCACATAATTAAATCTTCAAAACTAAAGCAGCACAAATTATTTTTTTCTCTGCACAAACCAGCACTAACGCAGCACAAACGATTGAGAATATTTTCACTGAGTTTTGGTGGGGTGGGGGGCCAGCTTCACGCAGGTATGTTTTAAATGTAATTCTTTTTGTCTATTCTGGTGATCAATGTGTTTAAAATAAGGCTCGAAAAGACGAAAAATTGGTAAACTTTATGAATATCCCTTTCTAAAATTGTGTGTTATTTGACTGTGTTGCTTTCACTGGTCATGAGTCCTGTAAAAATGTAGCTTGCTTGTTTACCCCCTCAGTGATATCTAACAGATCCGTAATGACGTGCGCTGGCATGCCACTCCACCGGTGAGGCGGAGGCTGGACATCTGCACACGCTCAGTTTGGCTCTTCACATTGCTGACATAACTCTCACTGAATGTCGCGGCCGATGCTTCAAGCAGGACTTTCCTGGTGTGGGCAGCTTTTCCTGGAGACATTTCACGCTGAGTGTGTGGAAACCTGTCGCTTTCAGCGTGTTTATGTCACAACCACAGCCATCACGCCACAAGGTCAAGCAATCCTCCACCCACACTGATTCCATCCATCAACACTTATTGCATCCATCACTTTCACTATCACAATTTGTTTCCTTCATGAAACCACACATTTCATTCATAGTGGGCGCACACACACTGCCACTTCACGTTCATCTGTCTTTGTCAAAGCAGACCTCTGGCAATGAGGCATCTTACTGCTAACACAAGATATATGAGAGGACTCATTCTGCCATAATCAGATTAAATAAAGGAAGAAAAACACAAGTCAGTCAATAAAAACAATTCTAATTGTTTATTCAAATGGAAAGAGTAAATCTGTGATGGATTGTCCACCTGTTAAGGGTGAGAGCTGGGATAGCCTCCAGCAGAGCCTGCGTCCCTGTGTAGGATTTAGCAGGTATGAAAAATAGATAGATGGATGGGACTACTACTCAGATAATACAAAAAATGCAACTGTTCATTCAACCTGGTTGTGTAAAAATGTTTTGTTGCTGTGTTGTTAGGTATCAACTCTGTATTTCTGTCTACAGTTCTTTCAGGTTGAGATGAATCTGTAAAACAAATGTAGTAAAAGTCCTGATCACAGACCTCTTCTTCGGGCTCTTTGTAGATTATCATAGTTTGTATTTGATCTGAGCTCTCCAGGCTTCATTATTCAGATGAAGAGAGACAAAGGCTGTTCTGACTGACAGAACAGAGGAGATTCTTTGTTTTCATGTTCAGATTTTATATGAGTAATAGAGAAAAAGCCAAGCAAGAATGGAGTCTTTGTTCACTGTCAGACAGGTTTGTGTGGAAGCTGCTGCATTTATTCTTTTTCTGTCAAAGTGTGGAAGATCCGCCTTAAAGGTTTGTAGATGTGTGTAAAAGTGTTGCCCCCAAGTGTGATAATATGAGCTCTGATATTACAGGCATTAATCACAGCAAGCACTCAATGGTTTCCATCCTCCGTTCCTCCATCCCATCATTGCTCTCATTTTTAACAGTCCACCACAGGCTTTATAACCCAAAATCTTACAGATGCGACCAGTAAACTGGACTACAGGCATGTTTTAAAGAGGCCTTGATGACTGCTAATTTCCTGCTATTGAACTCAGATCGGACTGTGGTTATGATCCGTGGACCCGAGCAGGACAGAAATAGACAATTCAGTTGATCACATCTTATTGACATCTTATTAAAGGAAGTCGTTTAGCTTGGTTTACAAGACAGACTACAGTTTGCTCATGTTAATGGGTGTCATTATCACACAACAGAATTGGTCATGGCGTTCCACAGGTTTCTTTATTTGGACCGTTATCTTTCGCTATATGCATGCTTTTATGATGTACAATTATAACATGTCTTTCCACACAGATGATACTCAGCTAAAGTTCAGCAAGATATCTGGATTGAGATGTCTGAAACTGCTCAAAAACTTTGAAGAGCCAGCACAACCATGTCACTTTCTGTAGCCCTACCCACATCTAAAAACCCACCAGTGAGACATTCAGATCCTCAGGGAACTGTGGCATCACAGTAAACCTAGCTCACAGTAAAATTATTCAGAATCCTAATCTTTACCTCCACCCAGTATCATCTCTTGTTGCATTTGCTGCATGTGCCTACTACTAAGCTGGAACAAAGATTTTAAAAGAGCCCCCACCCTGAAAAAGATAAAGAAGGACTGGAACCTGCTCCACTTGCTTAGAATGGCTGCAGTGAACAAAGCCTTAAAAGCATGGCTGAGAAAGCAGCTTTAGTGGAGTTTCTCTTTAGTATTTTGACCAAAATAAGATGCCGATATTTTATTGTGACCTCAGGAAATAAAATCAACTTGTGAAGGGACACAATATGTCTGATTTAATTTATACATAAAACTAAAACTTTGCCCTCTTTTACCATCATAATATTGTCAAAATAAGGATTAGGCCTCCAACTTTCTTCTTTGACAAAGCTTAAAGTTAAAGCTGGGTCAAAAGCCCTGAACCATCCCTTCAGTTATACTGCTGTATAGGCCCACACTGATGGGAGATGCCCCATGATGCACTGGGCTTTTTGCTCATTCCATTTTCTTTACTTTTCAAGTATGTAGATGTTATTATTAAGGCCCGAGCACTTACTGTGCGGAGGCCCTATTGTATCTGTAGGAATCTTTTTTTACTCGTTTTTATTTTATTTTTTTTTCGTTTTTCGTTTATTATTATTTGTACATGCACGAAACGTACATGCACGAAAATCGGTACACACCTGTATCATGTCGCAACTTAAAGAAAAGTCTGTTGTCGCCATGGCCGAAACCGAACAGGAATTCGGCCATTTTGAATTAAGCGTGTAATTTTGGCGCAATTTATGACATTTCTTCGGCCGTTAATGCGACCCGAACTGTAACGTGCACCCAGGTGTGTTATACATCAAAATGTGCATCTTGATCCTGGGACGATGGGCATTACTTTTCTCAGTCAAAAGCGTTACCGTGGCGACGATAGACGCCAAAAAGCGCGCCCCCCCCCCGATTGGTCCATATTTGATAGTTCCTACTTTCTGCCATAACTTTTGAATGGTTTCCCATAGAGAGTCGTGGGTGGTGTTATCTGACTCGGTTTTGAGTACTTGACCTTCATTGGCATGAATTAGCCGCGCCCCTTCTTCTGATTTGTCGATATTTGATGGTTCCTATTTCCTGCCATAACTTTGGATTGGTTTGATATAGAGAGTCGTGGGTGGTGTCATCGGACTCGGAGTCCTTGAACATAATGGCTGCAAATTAGCCCTGTCCCTTCTTCTGATTGGTCGATTTGTGAATGTTCCGATTTTCTGCAATAAATTTTGAATGGTTTGACATAAAGACTCGTGGGTGGTGTCGTCGGACATGGTGTTGAGTCCTTGAACATAATTGCTGCAAATTAGCCCCGCCCCTTGGGGCCCCACCACTATCTGCCATAACTTTTGAATGGTTTGATATAGAGAGTCGTGGTTGGTGTCATCCGCTAAATGTCCAGGCCTGAAGAATCTACATGCAAGTCATACAAGCGCTTCCACTGCAGCACGCCTGAACGTGCACAAGGGTGTGAGGGCCCGTTCATCGCTGCTTGCAGCTTTAATTAGGGCCCGAGCACTGACAGTGCGAAGGCCCTTTTGAATCCGTAGGAATTTTCCTTGTTTTTTTTTTTTCCTTCTTCCGACGAAATGAAGGCCTTTTTGCCCCCCTAAACGTGCCCCAAAAGTCACCAAATTTTGCATGCAAACCAGGCCTGGCGAAAAAATTTGATATTTAATGGTTTGCATTAATGGGCGTGGCAAAATGGCTCAACAGCGCCCCCTAGAAAACTATGTGCCTCAAGCCCCACAATACGGTTTGACACACCTGTATCATGTCACAACTTAAAGAAAAGTCTCTTGCCGCCATGGCCGAAACCGAACAGGAAGTCGGCCATTTTGAATTAATCGTGTAATTTTGGCGCAATTTATGACATTTCTTCGGCCGTTAATACAGCCCGAACCGTAACGTGCACCCAGGTGTGTTATACATCAAAATGTGCGTCTTGATCCTGCAACGATGGGCATTACTTTTCTCAGTCAAAAGCGTTATTGTGACGATGATAGACGCCAAAAAGCGCGACCCCTCTTCCTCTGATTGGTCCATATTTGATAGTTCCTACTTTCTGCCATAACTTTTGAATGGTTTCCCATAGAGAGTCGTGGGCGGTGTCATCTGACTCGGTTTTGAGTACTTGACCTTCATTGGCATGAATTAGACCCGCCCCTTTTTCTCATTGGTCGATATTGGATAGTTTCTATTTTCTGCCATAACTTTTGAATGCTATGACATACTGAGTCATGGGTGGTGTCATCGGACTCGGTTTTGACTCCTTCGCCTTAATTGGTGCAAATTAGCCCCGCCCCTTCTTCTGATTGGTCGATATGTGATAGTTCCTACTTTCTGCCATAACCTTTGAATGGTTTGGTATAGAGAGTTGTGGCTGGTGTCATCTGCTAAATGTCCAGGCCTGAAGAATCTACATGCAAGTCATACAAGCGCTTCCACTGAAGCACGTCTGAACGTGCACAAGGGTGCAGAGGGCCTGTTCATCGCTGCTTGCAGCTTTAATTTAAATTAAATTTGGTTCACTATGGGCAGCACAGAAGGTATTATTGGATTTATGCCTTTGTATTTGTTGGTTTGTCTTTCTTGTCTTCTCATTAAGTGTGAAAAAAACCATTACAAATTAAATCTTAGAGACATTCAACATGAATAACTGGAGGGAATCCCGTCACAGGCTGGAAGAATGTCAAGTAATTACTTAACGTGCTTGTTTCACTCCATTCACACTCTTGAGAACTTGATTTCGGTGAGATTCTTTCACAAATCTGTTGTGCTGTTCAAAATTTATCTTTTTCTTTGACTATTGCTATTCGATTGTGACTGAATAAATGGAAACAAAATTTAATCCACAGCTAAACATTCTTGGAATCCCACTAAGCTTTGTGCTTCAAGATTATCAGAACAAACACAGAACAGCTTTGATCTAAACTTTTGATGCCTCCACCCTAGGCTGTTCACTTAATTTCAGATCATTTAAATGGGTCCAAAAATGATACTCCAAAATCAACACTATTTTTCCCTAAAGCCACCAACTTGATAGAAGTTAAACCTGCCAAAACTTTGCTGGCAAATTTAAGACCCCCCAGTAGATGCCAACTCTCTTGTGGATCCTCCACAATGTGCCAAATGGTTGCCTTTCGTCAATTTAAAGTGTCAAGCTCCTTCTTGTTTTGGTAGTGGAAATGCTACACTGCCTAAGATAACTGTCTGGAATGACCTTTAATCACCTGGTCAGAGTATTTGACTGCAAAAGCAATGCACTGACATTAAGTACTGATGTCAGTGGAACATGGACAAACATACTTTTAGGGTTTTGCTTGGAAAGATATTCTGTTGGTTCAATGGAAGTAAAATTCTGCTTGAAATACAAGCTTGTCAGGCTTTGTCTGATGCTGATATGAAAACCACATGAGATGAAAAGGTAGACTCAACCATCTCTTGAATGAGTAAGCTTTCAGATTAGTACACACCTTCCCCCTTAATATTTTGGTTAAGGGCTTGAAGTGACCGTGGTCTGAGAAAAGATCCAGGTGTGTTCTGATCCAATGTAGCAGAGGCAGAGGTATGAAGGGGGGCAAGGGGAAAAGACAGATCCAGGAAAAGCATGTCAGGGTCAGAGCAGAGGACAGGCTGATAAACTCAGGCAAAGGTACTGGTAGGGGCTGGGCAGAAAACACATGTCTAAGGAAGCCGGCCAGGTTCAGAGAAGGGTCATACAATGAAATGGCTGTAGTGCGGTATCTGCAAGGAGAATACAACATGGATAGGCAGAACAAGTAAGACAGATTAGGTTGCAGGGAGAGAGGCTGTCCCTGTGGTAAGTTGTCTAGCAAAAAAACTTAAAAAATGCTCTTGCATGGTATCAGATGCAACTTTTTACTTACAGTAGACCGGTTGGTTTCATATTTTTCCATATTTTAATTGGTGGCGCCTATCATGACAAGTTGGCTTTGAGAAGCATGTTTCTGTTTGACCAGGACCCATGAAGGAACAGGAACTGGAGCCATTTTGACAGAAATATCTGATTCTTTACACAAGGCAGTGTTTGAATGTACTCATGGACATACTCTATTTGGAATAAAACCTGAATCTCTGCCGACCAAAGATGGACAGACAATCTCTACTTCATGTGTAAAAAATCATTGAAATGTTCACGACAATATGCTTCGAAAAAAGGTTAGCTGGGATTTGCATATTTGTAAACAAGGACAGTAAGGAAAACAAGCAGTAAAATAAAACCACTGAACCTCATCACTGATGTTGCATCAGTGTATTTCCTAAGCTCTCTGAGCTGCACCTTCAAGCATTCATACTGCTGTGGGAGGTCATATGAGTCTTATATAAGGATAAAAATGAGGGATTTGAGTTATTAAACAGAAACGGAAACAGCGGAGGACACGAGTTCAGTGTCAGCGCTGCAGTGGCATTCAAGTATGTGGTAAAGTCACATTCACGAGTGCCAGGACTGAGATTTCCCAATAGAACGTTGAATTATAACAAGAGGATCACTTCAGCTGTCAAAGCAGTGGCTGATCCATGCACACTCACGTGCATGGGGAAGGTGCTGATTCCTCATTAACCACTACAAACTGCTGCAGAACCTGGAGAAATTTTGACAGGTAAAATCGAGAACAAGAGAGCGTTGATGGAAAAGCAAAAATAAAACCTCTCTTTGCGTAACTCCAGCATATCAGCATTTCTAATGCAGGAAAGCAATCCTAGATTCTGTTTGAAGCCCCACATCACCACATCACGCTAGAAAGCATCAGGAGTATGTATGAGTTTTGGACTTTTTTACTTCCAAAAATACCAAGAAACATTGAAACAAAATAAAATCTGCCAAAACTAATAATTTTCTGTCAAAAACAATGAGTAAATTAATATTTTATCAAAGGCTGGTAGATGTTTTCAGATGAATCTACGAATGAAGATAAGATCATGCAAGTATTATTTTCTCCACACAAAGCAGGAAAAAATATCCAAATGCAGTGCACCAAACGGACAGAGAAAATCTCAGCTTTAAACGTATAAAGACAATTTCTGCCTAAACTATACATTTCAAACACCAATCATCACATCATAGAAGAAACAAGAAGGCTCCAGAAATCGTCTTACCAGCTGCTACTGTACATACTCCACAGACTCTGAATTCAGTCTCACTGTTACTGCTTCCCCATCACAAATCATATTCCTTCCACCAAATTCACATAATCCCAAGTTTCCATGACAAATCAAAATCATTTGATCTCCTAGACGTCTACACTATTTCTTGCTGGTGGGAAACAAAATTGTGACTAGACAATGCTTGAAATGATGTGCATTTGTGAACTGCCCTCTATTGGCTGTGAAGATCCCATAGAGATATCAGTCATCAAATTAGTCAAGCCATTTCTGAGATATGGCTTTGAACAAATACCAACAGCTCAGCAACCCTTCCACTTGGGAATGGTAGTGCAAATACTGAAACATGCAGCTGATACAAACAAACTCCAAACAGTTTTGTTTGAAAGGAATCAATTTTTTATATTATTTTAGCTTGAAAAACCTTAGTGACAGAATGCTTTTCCACAAGCACCCACCTGGCTTCACTCATCTTAACTCAGTTCAACTCAACTTGGCCTAGTTTCTTTTCCATTACAATTCAGCACCTGGAGCGGAAGTAAGCGGAGTTGGACGTACTTGATTGTGTGACACAAACGAAGAAGAAAAAAACAACACCAAAGAATTAAGTGTTCTTAAATCACAAATCCAAGTCTTAATCATCAGTAAATGTGAACTTACACTCTCTTCACAGACTCTTAACAGCCTCTCTGTTTCGCCTTATTAATTTCCTCCTGTAACATCCTCCCTCCCCGCTGGGTTTGGTTTTTGTTTTCTCCAGGATTCTGTGGTCCTACACCCACCTTTCTAATCCATCACCTCCACAGTGACACATATCAGATATTTATTATCAGTGGACCTAAAAGGATCGGCCTACGAGCTCTGACGTCAGAGACCAGAGAGAAGGAAGCGTGGGGCGGTTGCGGGACTGGGAGGGGGGTAAATTAGATTTTGTCAGGTATTATCTGTTTCTGAGGCCTCTGGAAGTCCAAGGACACCGCCAGCAGGGTAAACAACAGCTACAGCAGATGGATGGATGAAATCAAAGACTGCAAATAAAGTGTGGTGATGACTGTGGTTGAGTTGAGGAATGAGGACAGAGAAAGGGCTGATGGGTGGTGGTGGTGGCTGTCCAGGGGTTGTTGATGATTGAGGTGAATGATCCGACCATAGAGGTTTGGTTTGTGCTGCATTGGTCTGTCTTAGAGAGGAATAACATTTTCATATTTTTTCCCTTCCATTGAAACAAGAAAAAGTCCCAATAACCCCCAGGTCTGTTGGCTTTTGTTTTAGGCATACACCGCCAAGCTTCTTTGTCTTAACTACTCCAAAAAAAGACCTCATTATGCAGTTAGAGATAGCTATCATTGATGCTGCAGCTTTCAGTCTTATTTTAGATGCTTCTTTGTACAAAATGCAACAGTTAGTTAAATCAGACAAAGAGGTGTTATTTGAATGGAGAAGTGTAAAGAATAGAAAAATGGCCATGGTTAATGTACTCCCTCTCCTAGCCAGCTTGTCCATGTGTGCCCTGTCTGGATTAAAAGTGTGATTAAGAGCTGTTTGGGCACAGAGTGGGCCTGCTCTTGAATTGGAAAAATGATGTTGGTCCCTTATGATTTCAAAATGATGGACTCCAAATGTGAAACCTATGTGAGCCATAGCCTATATATGGAAACCATGGTGGATGCATGGGGACTAAATGGGCTATAGGGGTCAAATTTTGTTGGTCCCATATAGTTTTAGTAACATCTGTGCGACATTGGAAAATGAACCAGTCACATCCCACTTAAAACACAGGTAGATCCCATCAGAGTCCATATGGACAAACAGGTAGGACCACCATGAAACCTGCTGACAAACTCCTGTGAGACTCATTTTGCAGCCTGCTAGCAAATAAATGGGGCTGAGCTTTCATCAAGCAAACTCTTGTTCATTGAATTCTCTGTTTTATAGACTTGCTATGTGTCTATTTTGCGTTGCATCCAATATCAGGATTAGTTGGCTTTACTTGTTTATTAGATCCAAAGATGCCACCAACACAGTTGCTCAAAAGAAATACTGCAGCTCTCAGACTGGTGCTGATGTCTGACTTTTTGCAGGATTCCATGTGGTTGCTTGGTTTGCTACTTCAACAGCTTTTGCTTATTGTGCTTTTTCTTAATGCTGCCACACTTCTCCCTGTGTACCATGTGTCTCCTCTCCTCTGTACTTCCCTTACTCTACTGGTGTAAATGAGCAACTCTTTGTAAATATGTTGCAAAGTCTAATCTAAGGCCTAATATTAACCGGATTTTTGCGCTGGAACATTAACAGCTAAGACCATTGCATCAATATAGCAAAGCAAAGTGTTTTTGTGGCTGTTAAGCAAAGTCTTTTTTTTTTCTATATCACATTTTAAAACGCGCTGGGGACGCTGTGAGTGTTGAGGGCGTGTATACTTCCTCATGTCCTAAGTAGAGGGAGAGCAATGGCCAGGATTGACACTTAGGTAGGAGCACTGGGTGATAAATAATAATTAGACAGTCAAAAAACTGAAAGTGGACCTCAAATGTTGTGAGTATCTGAAATCACTGACAGCACAACGATGGTAGAATGCACAATCAGAGGGTTGTCACATTGTCCAAAGTTTCACACTATCGCTGAGATGTACTGAGACAAGATCTGATTGGACAGCACCAGAAAACCTGTTAGAGAAAAATGTGTGAAAAAGGATGACAGATGAAAGCTGGACAATTCTGGAAGATGTCTGAAAACAGGAATGAAGTCCAGCGGCAGCAGACATCACAGAGATTCCTTTGGTGAGGTGGCATGTTGAATGGTCTCCTTCAAACACGTGTCCTATCAGAAGACATTCCAGTGACTCTCCACCAATCTCACCATAAAAGCTGCTTTGTTTTGGTCTCAAGAACATCCAGGGGTGAAGTGGACGATGCTCCTTCTCCAATTAAAAGGCCCTTACATAGGTGCTTACATACTGGCGTTCTCACTAGTCAATATTTTTTTCTATAGCGCTTTTTGCTGATAAAATCACAAAGTGCTTTACAATAAAATGTGGAGTAAAATTAAATTAATTAAAACACAAAGGCTAAGATGAATGTAAAAAATTACAACAATAAAAGAAATGTATAGTCTTGCTCACCATTATTGGCACTCATGAAGTGTAAGTATATATTGTGGAATATCTACTGAAGGAAATGTATCAAGTGAAACAACATTTTACTACAGATAGCTTGTGTTTGATACAAAACAGAAAATGATAAAGAACATTTAAAATGATAAACATTATGAGGTGCGGCCATGTGATTCATGTGGTCTTGTGATTTTAGTATCAACTTTGTTTTAATAAAACAAAGTTGATACTAAAATTGTTTCTTTGTTTCAATTTATTTGTTTCTCTGATCTTTTTTGTTCAAAGATATAAAACTTTTATATCTTTGAACAAAAAAATATAAGTGAGGTCTTAAAATGCCCCCAGCCTTGGGCTCCTCGATGGTGCCAGGGGGTCCCCACAAAATTATTTGTAATATACAGTAAAATATGTATTTAATATAAAATAATAATAATAAAATAAATATTCTTCTGTAGAAATTAACTAAAAACAACAAATTATTTTGTAGCAATTACACAAGAATGTCCAGTAACATGTTCAACACCACAAACTTAGTCACTGCTGGTAACATTAATCTATTCTGGCCTGATACTCTCCCCTGCCTTGATGAAAGGAGAATCTAGTGGTAGATGCTCTCTAACTTCTCCATGGATGAGCTGACGAGCTGCAGCTGTGTCAGGAGCGCGCTCCGCTGTCCGCCGGAGCGCGCAGCTCTTCTAAAGCATGAATTATGGTTCCACGTTAAATCGATGTAGGGTACGTGGCGACGCGCGCCGTACGGTGCGTCTAGCCGCGTAACCTACGCCGTAGGCTCTGCGTTGGTGTGACGCGGGACCATAAATCAGCCTTACCACACGCCGGCTGACCCCGCGCTCCCAGCGGATCAGCCGGCCGAGTCCTAACAGTTTCCTCCCTCTGTTGAAATGTCCACATTGCAAGAATTGTCGCCCTGTTGTCATCCTTTTTGGTAAAATGTAACCAAACTTTCGAGCGTTTATGCCGCTTTGTCCCTGTGTTTTCCTGCTGGGCGCGAATGCGCACGTTGCGCAACGTGCTTGGTGACGTCATTCACGCCGACTGGAATCGATAAGGGGATCGTTTGCAAAAAAGGCAAACGATTCCAAGGAATTGAAACACTGGGAACCGGTTCTCAACAAGACCCGGTTCTCGATTCCCATCCCTAGGCCCTCCTTGTTAAGAAAGATGTATATTGACCATTGATCTGTGCTTCTCAGTCATGAGTTTCGTTGAAAATAAAACTGTCATTGTGTTTGATGGATAACTTACGTAGGTGTTGGGCCACAGTCTTATGTGAACATGGGAAGCCTAGCTCTGAGACCAACCTCGATTTTAAGAACACATTGTCTTAAAGTTGACCTCATGGTCTTAAAACAAAGGAAAGTAAGGAATGACTCCAATGCCCACTGGGCTTTAGAGTTTATTTCCCTTCGGGGCAATAAAAGGGGTAGTGTGAAAATGACGCGCAGATGATGCATTGGTCATCAACCCAAATTTACAGCATGCCCCCATGCTGAAGTGAAGGGAGCTCCGCTGGTTGTTAAATAGCAGTGGCTTCCTGAATCTCATTCTCTTTTACTCCAAGCTTCAAGTTCTCCCACGGAGCTGTCTTTGAGCTACAAACGCTACATGCTTGTCAACACGGAGACGAAGAGAGCAGGGAAAAGAACCGCTCTTCACCAGGACCCCCTGCGGAGCATAACTCCTTCCTTCACTGTTATTCTGTAACTCCACCTCTGGCAACAGGCTGGCATGGATGGAATAACAGCTACTTTGAGTGTAGTACTCAAGTTCAAGTACTACCGTATTGTCTATGTCAAAGTTCAAAAGCAGCATCTGTGATGGTATGGGGGTGCATTAGTTCCCATGGCATGGGTGACTTACATTTCTGTGAAGGCAACATAAATGCTGAAAAGTACAGATTTTGGAGCAACATTTCAGCAAGACGATGCCAAGCCACATTCTGCACGTGTTACAACAGCGTGGCTTGGAAGTAAAAGAGTCCAGGTTCTCCCCTGGCCCGCTTGCAGTCCAGACCTGTCTCCCATTGAAAATGTGTGGCGCATTATGAAGCGTAAAATACGACAGAGAAGACCCCGGACTGTTGAACAACTGAAGCGGTTCATCAAGCAAGAATGGGAAAGAATTCCACATGAGAAGCTAAGAGAATTAGTCTCCTCTCTTCCAAAACGTTTATAGAGTGTTATTAAAAGGAAAGGTGATGTAACGAAGTGGTAAACATGCCCTTTCCCAACTTCTACTGCTCGTGTTGCAGCCATGAAATTCTAAGTTAATTATTATTTAACTAAAATAAAGTTTGAGTTTGAGCATTAAATATGTTGTCTTTGTAGTGTATTCAATTGAATATGGGTTGAAAAGGATTGTCAAATCATTGTATTTTGTTTTTATTTACATTTTACACAATTTCCCAACTTAAACCGAATCCGGTTTGTATAATAACTGAACCAGCGCTCCCTTTGTTGGACAGCATAGGACATTGGTCCCTTTTAAAAGCTTGAGTTGAGGGGCACGGTGGTGCAGCAGGTAGTGCAGCCGTCTCACAGCAAGAAGGTCCTGGGTTCAATTCCTCCCGGGGACGCTGTGGGTGCTGAAGTGCGTGTTAGTTCCCCCATGACTTCAGTGCTCACACCCTGGGTGGGGTTGGTGAAAGGGCCTTACTGTGTGGAGTTTGCATGTTCTCCCCGTGTTCCCTTGGGTAGCTAATGTGAGCTACCCTCACAAAAACATGCAGCAGTCCTGGGCTATACATGCCCCCTCTGGCCAACTGGGGCGCTAGATGGGGTGGGGAGGATCCGGCCGGAATAACGCAATCCTTCCACGCGCTACGTCCGGCCAGAGTCTGTGTGGTGAAAAGAAGCGGCCTGCTCACTCTTCTTAGCTCAGTGTAGGGCCCTCCCTGGGTTGGTAGAGGATGGCAATGGACTGTCACTTAGGTAGGAGCACTGGGTGATATAATGAGGAAAAAATACTATCAAATATTGACCAATCAGAAGAAGGGGCGGGGCTAATTCAGGCCAATGAAGGTCAAGGACTCAATACCGAGTCCGATGACACCACCCACATGTCTTTATCACAACCCGTTCAAAAGTTATGGCAGAGAATAGGGACTATCAAATATTGACCAATCAGAAAAAGGGGCGGGGCTAATTTGCACCAATTATGTTCAAGGACTCAAAACCGAGTCTGATGACACCACGACTCTATATCATACCATTCAAAAGTTATGGCAGAAAGTAGGAACTATCAAATACTGACCAATCAGATGAAGGGGGGGCGCGCTTTTTGGCATCTATCGTCACCACGGTAACGCTTTTGACTGAGAAAAGTAATGTGCATCGTCGCAGGATGGAGACGCACATTTTGATGTATAACACACCTGGGTGTACGTTACGGTTCGGGCCGAATTAACTGCCGGAGGAAGTGCATAAATTTCGCCCAAATTACACAATTAATTCATAATGGCCAACTTCCTGTCCGGTTTCGGCCATGGCGCCAAGAGACTTTTCTTTAAATTGCGACATGATACAGGTGTGTACCGATTTTCGTGCATGTACATCAAACCGTATTCTGGGGCTTGAAGCACAAAGTTTTATAGGGGGCGCTGTTGAGCCATTTTGCCACGCCCATTAATGTAAACCATTAAATATCACATTTTTCGCCAGGCCTGGCTTGCGTGCAAAATCTGGTGACTTTTGGGGCACGTTTAGGGGGGCAAAAAGGCCCCTTATTTCGTCGGAAGAAAAACGAGGATAAAAAAAACGAGAGAAATTCCTACAGATACAATAGGGCCTTCGCACTGTAAGTGCTCGGGCCCTAATTAAACACAACACCTACGTTGGTTTGTTGTGGTTCTAATCATGGTATAAGTTTACAGACTTGTAGCATTTTCAGTTTGATTTGATAAAAATCCAACATCACCAAATGGCATCTCTTTAAACCACACAAATCCTCACCTCCAGCTGGTCAGATCTGTTTGCTGCTGGAACTAAAATATAAATACAGAGGGAGTTGTGGAATCTCCAGGTATACTGCTAGCTCAAGGTTCTTATGGTACTTCTTTATATTCACAGTGTGGCCGGGTGGAGAGGTTGACGGGACACGCACCTGTGTCCCATCCACCTGAGTGGCTGCCACGCCTCCACCCGGCCTGCCTTTATAAGGCAGAGCTGGACAGCAGCAAAGGGGTCGGAGGAGCTGTGTCCTGGGTGATGCTTGTGCACATGTGGGTGTTGTGAGAAATAAAAAAGGGTCTGCACGAAACTCCGTGTCTCTCCGTCCTTCGGTCGGGCCCCCCGTGGCACGCACCCTGCCACACACAGATTTGTCATTTCACCAAATATTTCTGTTTGAAAATGGAGCAGCCTACAAATAGAGAGGGATGCTTTTAATTCATAAAGGTGAAGAACAAAACTGTGCAGGAGGTTTGTGAATTATGGCACGATTTATCTCAGTCTCACAGAAACCAATGTCTACTCATCATTAAATGCCGCAAATCAACCTCCGATCCCCAATTATGATCCGTATCTGTACTTTTACCCAACATGACTGATGCTGAAAGGATTCACGAGTGAGAGAGAGAGAGAGAGAGAGAGAGAGAGAGAGAGAGAGAGAGAGAGAGAGAGAGAGAGAGAGAGAGAGAGAGAGAGGAGAAAGGAGGAATTCCTGAGGGCAAAGACACACTTCAGTGAGGAGGAAGTTAAAAATCCCACTTTACTGAGACGTCCATTCTGATCGGGAGCCATCAACGTCTTCTTTTGCAGCTATTACCAGCTACGAGACGAGGGAATAGAGGGAGGTTAGGGATCAATGGTCTGATTAAAGTCAGATTTTCACTTGTCGGCAAGCATCCGAGAGGTTTGAGACGCTGATGAAACCGACTCCTCGTTAAATCCACTAAACAACAGCTCGGTTCTTTCAGAGGACGAACTGCAAATGACCTCATCTTTTGGTCGGTCTGTTACTTTGGCCTTTTATTCTTAATTTTAAGACAGTCAGTGATGGAAAATGTAAAGTGGTGTGTTTCCATTGACCCTTGGGGAGATAAAAAAACTATATCATCAGATAAACTCCAGGTCATTCTCCATATCCCTTATTTTACTTATTTATTCACGTTTACTGGACATTTCTCTACTGAGGACTTCTGAAACAATGTCACATGTGCCTTACTGCCCAGCACCATGTTTGGAAAAAAACAAACACAGCATTTCAGCTGAAACACTGACGATCTGGGAGCAGGATGGCACGCAGGACCATGAATTCCTCTGGACAACAGAATAATACAGGCAAACATGAGCTTATTTCCCTCTCGAGCACACAGCTAAAACCTGGGTGAAACTATTCAGATCTCACCCTGATTGAAATGCTGTGCTGGTACTGTACCATCAGAGAGCTGTGAATGTCCTAAAACACCAACAATGAACTGAAGCAATGCTGTAAAGAGGAATGGGCCAAACTTCCCCCACAGAGACATGAGACATTGATAAAGTCACACAGGAACTCTTTGGTTATTCTGGTAAAACATTTCTCAGAAGGAGGGGAGACAGAAGCAAGCTTATACTGCTTTAATCAGTCCTCAATCAAACCTTCATTGATGTCTGAGTTGCAAATCAGCAAGAATGTTGTTCCACGGACAGTCTTCAGATCCAACATTCTCATTGCTGAGGCTCATTGATCGTCTCACTGCATTTATGAGCTGTGCCAGATCGATAAAGCAGATTTAGAGCAAGTGGGATTGTATGGAGCAAACATCTGCTTGTTGTGTGATGAAATGTGACAGAAGAAAACAAAAACAAGAAATGATTGCTTGTATTCATGCTGTAATCATGCACAGAAGAGATGCAGCAGCAGGTTTCAGTTAATCCTGCACCAACCTGTACATGTGGAGACCGAATCCATCCTAAACTGATCTGAAGAGCATTATCACGGCTTGAACGTGGTTTTTATTCATTTCAGCGCTCACGCCTCCTATGAGCCTGAAATAAACATTTGGAAGATGAAGAAACATCCTTCCGTTCTGCACAGACACAGTTCAATTCAAAATGCTCAGCTCTCTCTATGAAATCAAACAAAACCATTAACTTTACCTTTAAAAATGAAACATATCTCCATAAACCCCTTCCTCGCAGAGACTCAGGATTAAATGAATCTGGAGGTGTCTCCCACATGATTTATGTTAGTTGTTGCTCGTCTACTTACTGAGAGCATTACACCGGTTGAGCAGTCTCTCAATCAAGTGCTAAGGCAAGTCCTCCTGGAGTCATATATGAAAGTTCAAGTGGTGTGTGATTGATCGAGTGAGCTTTGAGGCAAAATTCACTTGGAGGAAGATGTGTGTAAAGAAAAGGTTTTACTGTGTAAAGTTTTATATATATTGATGTCATTGTTCAGCAATGTCGATGAGGTTAATAACCTTGAGGCTAACTGTTCCTAATGAAGAAAAACGTGAACAGAATGAGCTTCAAACAACAGAGAGAGTCGGGTTCTTCCTCTGATACTGCAGGAAAAGAGACGCGAGGAGACTGATCTGCCATTATTGTGTCTCTGAAAGCCATGTCTATCCTTGCACACCCACAAATGAAGCCTCATCATATAAATACACCACAGTGAGTGTACACAGATAAGCAGCAGATGCTTCTGGGTGGCCATTAGCCAGTCAGTGTTTATTGATTATGCTCTCTGTTTGAACGAGGTCAAATACTACAGAATACGGTTGTGGGAGTCTGCTGAAACTCTAAAAAAGTCAGGTCACTGTGTCAAAATGTAAATAAGAACAGAATAAAATGATTTTCATTAACTCATATTCAATTTGCAATAGAACACCAACATCATATCAAATGTTGAAAGCAAGACATGTTACCATTTAATGAAAAGTACCAGCTAATTTTGACTTTGACTTTGGCTGCAACAAACTAGTTTAAAGCTATTCTTTTGTAATTGATGCAGTATGTGGTTTAGCATTGTATTGCTGAAAGATGCAAGAAGGAGCTGACTCCTTCCAACACCGGTTAAACAAAAAATGGGCAAATGGGCAGAACTAGCAGGCCTGGACACCATCTTTAGCTCAATTACCACAAGTTAGCTATTTTAGCTTGGCTTAGCTCATGATATTAATTAATCTTCTCTTACATTCATTCTGATCAAATTTGTTCAAACGTCCTCATTTCAGATGTTGTTACTGAAAGATCATCTGAAACGAGTAATTCCAGTGGAGCACCTCTGGGACGGTATATGACGCTGCCTCCTCCAGTCGAGCCTCCCTCCAGGTCAACCTGCACCCTCTCAGGTTGATTCATTTTGATTAAGTGTGTTGTGCCGTGTGTTGTGCCGTGTGTTGTGCTGTGCTGGTTCAGTTATTAAATAGTTATTAATAATTGTCTTTCAATAATTCTTAATAAGGAATAAAGAAGATAACTTATCAAAATGAATGATCAAATGAATGAATCAAAACAGGGCACAACCTGACTTATCAGGAAAATAATAACTGAACAGCAAAATCAGTCTCAAAGTAACTTTTATTCCACTGCCTGGCGCTGATGAGAAAATCAGCTGGAGCCGCGAGCGGCTGAGAAGAAAACAGAGCACGTGGTGGATCTGATCCTTCCTTATCGCCATTCTACATCCCTTTTTAATTCTCTCCTAAGTCACCAGGTTTATGAACATCTGCACCTCAGAGTTGGATCACCAAACAGATGTTTGCGCTGTAAAAATAAAATCGTCCTTTTCGCGCTAACTCCCCGCTTCCTGATTCAAACGTCTGACGGCTCCGCCCCCCGACCAATCGATGGCGTGGGGGGTGATGACGTCAGATACAGGGCCGACTCAGCACGCTTAGAACCTCGGCAGAATAGGTACAGAAAAAGTATCTACTCAGCCAGCCTTTACCCGTCTCGGCCCGTAGTGGAGAAGCGCAAGACGGGGGCGTGGCGAGTAGAAGCGCGCAGAGTAGGTACTAGTGGAAAAGGGCCATATGTTTCTCTGCCCAGACACAAAACTGCCTCTCACAAGGATCTTTATAGTTGAAGAAAAAGGTGGTTTGGTCTGGCCGGTCAGCGTTCCTTGGTGAACAGCTGGATGGTTACACTCCGCAGGTGATCCGGATAAAGAGCGGATCTCTCTCCTGCTCTCCTCGTCTCCGTGTGGATGAGGGGAATGCATGGGCACTGCAGCTGGGCCTCCTTCAGCTCCAGCTCGGTCCAAAGGCGTTCACGTTGGGACATGCAAGGATCCCTCGTTCGGCTCATCTGGGGCTTGGAACGTTCGCGGGTCACTTGTTGCAGCGCTGCAGACTATGGTTGCCATTTCCAGGCAACCAGACGTTTCTTCAGATAAGATAATGGAGAAGGCCGGCCCATAGCTAGTAGCTCTTCATGCTAAAATAGCAGCTGTGGCCTTCTTCATAGCTCACAGAGAACTCCATGGGACTGTGGACAGGGCTGAGGGAAAATAGATCTTAGGAGCAAGAGAGGAGGAAAGAGAAAAAGAGAAAGGGGGGAGCCTGCTCTTTATAGCTGGGTCCAGGCTGCCATAAATCGGCAAGTGGTCCTTTCTTGCATTTTGGGGTCCATGCCCAATGAGGGTGCTATTCCTTATCACCGAAGGGCCGTGAATGCAAAGCCTGCAGAGGCTTTGAGTCATAATGGAGGTTCCTTTGTTTTGAACCATGTGGTCGACTGTAAGAAATAAAGGCTGGCCTTAGAGGTAGCCCTCATAACTAGGCCTCAGAATTGAAATCAAGTATTTCCATGTTCAACACAGGACTGTGGCCCAATAACTGTTTTTCAGCCATGTCTAAAAATCCGAGGCAGTTTTCTTATATGATATGTACATTTATTTCCCTGTTTAATTAATTTGAGTTAATCTGTGGAACAACTGTAAAGATGAAATGAAATCATGTTTATGTATTCTGATTATTTTGTTTTTGTTTTACCTGTTTGAATAAATAAATAATTAAATGAAATGAAATGAATAATAGTTGAAAAGGTCGTAAAAACCTAACAAAATTATCCTTTTTTAAGCAGTTCTTAAGTCATAACAAGATAACAATCTGGACAAGATTTCTGCCTTCAGGACGTCGGTGTGTGAGGACTCAGGATCAGCCATCTGGCACATTTAGAGCTCTGTTCAGTCTGTGTTCATTATCAGCTCTCTTCATTCCACATACGTGCACAGTTGCTGGATGTTCATTTTTAAAACATTAGTTTACTGTCAGCAGAATCTCAGCAGGTTATTTCCTCAAATGTGTCTCAGTCTGTGTCTTTACAGTTTGCTTCTTGTAGAATGATTTCTATGCAGAAAACCAAACCAGACAAAACAAAAATGCATAAACTGCCTTGAGGAAACCCACGGACTGTCTGTACATTGATTATCATTTAATTAAATGTGTTATCCTGAAACACTTCCACAGAAAGGGTTAACAGCTCTGGGAAAGGTCACATTTAATTACATCCAACACATTCTGCTCTCTGAGCCCTGAAACAATCAGGAGTTAATGGAGGAAGTCTTAGAGGAGTGAACTGAACTGCTGTGGAATAATAACACATCATCGATGTGTGTTTATGAGTGTATGTTTGTCTTACGATGTATGCTCAATCATATCTGAATCAGAAACCAGTATTTTCCAGAGAAGGATGCTTCAGGTTTCAACCAGGATTTGGGGGGGATTAATTACCATGAGTCTTCCAGCAAAAATGGAAAATGTTTTGCTTCATGTCTTTCGAAGGTCCCTGGATAGGAACATCATATTCTTCCCGTTGATCTCTTACAATGGACCAGTTAAACCTGATCACTGTCACAGACCACCATCAGAATGTAGAGCCCCTAATAAGAACCCCCTACCACTGTGTCCACCGGCCCAGCAGGACAACTTAGGCCTAGGGTGTTTCAACTGTCCTATTGAAATTCAGGAGTTCTCTAAGTGACAATGATGATGAAACAAAGTCAGGCTGAGTTGAAAAAGTTTAAATGGCTCTGGATTTGAAGTATGAAATGTATGCTTAGTCAGCTGTTGAATAAAAGGAGGACCTCCTCAAAGGTGATTATCTCATACTTTTGTAACCAATGTAAACCACATGGCTGCAAAACCCGTACATAGATTTAATTACACCTTATCTCCAGTAGGAGGTGCACTATTTCATTTGTGCCCCCAAGGGTACTACTTTAATAGTGTCACTTAATGTAACACAGGTTTCATTCACTCATCTCGATTGATGTTGCTGCAGAAAAAAGTTTCCTTTAACCTCCATTAACACAGTCATTTCGTAGCCCCTTCTTTCCATCCTGCTGCACTGCGAATGGCACAAGAAGTCGAGCAGTGTAACATTTGAACAGCGCCGTAATGAGCGTGAAGTGAGTGCTGAGTGAACTAGCAATGTAGAAAGTTAGTTATTTTCCTTTATTTAACCAGGTAAAGACTCATTGAGATTAAAATCTCTTTTCCAAGAGTGACCTGACAAAGAGGGCAGCCGAAACAGTGTCACAACGGAAAGGGGTAATAGGACACAAGGATGGCTGTGAACTCTGCACAGAGGAGGAAATCCATCCACGTGGATTGTGAGAACCCAAGCCCAGCTGGCCATCTGACAGCAAAGAACAAAATCATGCCAATCCCTAACTAATTACTGGTTAAATTGTGCTGCCATGGTCAGAAACCTGCAGGAGCCTTCGCGAACTGAAGCTGGTGAGCCTCCCTCCTCCAGCTGTTGTAACACCCCCAACTCCATCAGCAATGTGGAACCGAGGCCCGCAGTGCTGTATCCCAGAGGAACAACCAGGTAGATTTATTTTTTTTTTCCTGTGCTGTGTTTTATTCAACACCAGCTAAAGCAGCCAGTGACCAGAGACATTTAGGATGTGTTGCTGATGGTGGACTGCATAGTGGATGCCGTAATGCCTTGTGAAAGCACACACGGAGTTCTGGAGAGTGGAACCAGAATGACGAGGGAATCATCACTATGTATTTGAGATTGTTCTGCAAAAGTAGCATGAAACGCTGAGTCTGAAAGAAGGGGGGAAGGGCACTAAATTATCACTGATTCTACAAAAAAAATTTTGATGAATAAAAATTCTTCCTCCAGTAGAGTTTTTATGGTCTGGACTACACTCTTGTGCAGCACAGGGAAGTGGCAGTGTATAAATATGCAGATGACTCACAGAGGTGAAGTACTCTTGAGTTTGGAGTGGGTGCCTAGTGAGTGTGAACAAACCCACCACTCTGAGTGGCTACATCAAGAGAGTGTCACTGGTGGCACTTGGCTCAATCTATCTCTGTTGTTTATGTCCCTCTTTACTCTGGAATTGTTGTTCTGTAAATATGGTTGAGTTGAAAGACTCAGTGTGCAGTTTGGTGGTGAAGTAAAGCTTGAATGGCTGGGTCACCTATGGCCATATGGAGGGTGGGGGGGGGGGCGGTCATTCTGGTTCGGTTCACCTAGCTAGCCATTGGAGGATCATTCTGGTTCAGCTGAGCCTCTGGTGTCCTGTGATAGAGCTGACCTCAGCACAGACCTCATCTTTTTTTTTTTTTTTCATATCTCTCCACAAGGATGTTTGTTGTATTTGCTGTCAATGTCCAATATCATAGTGTGTTTGGGTTACACTGGGCCTACAGCCATGGTTTTGTTTAGTTTTTTCCATCTTAGGCATTACAAACTGTCATTTTAGTGGAAAACCTTTGGGAATGCAGCATATTTAAAGAGAACTCATAAGTTTGTACAATCAAATTTTTCTTCTTTTAAATTTCACTTCAACACTTCAGATTGTTTGGTGTATTCACATGAAACCCCAAAACAAAACTGTTGAAGTCAAGGGATGCAGGGGATTTTTGCTATCAGCCACGATGGTGACCACAATCTCCAATTTGGAATATCAAGTTTGATCTTTGTGGTTCTTTCCTAGTTACCTCTGACCATGGGGCTAAATCCAGGTTATTAAAGGCACGTTTCTACGAGTGGAAGTTCTTAATTACGTTCAGCACTTTCACGTTAACATAAATCATGTGACCACAAATCATTTGAGCATTTGGAACAGATATTTTCTTACAAGTATACATTTCATGAAGTTGGAGATTACATGAAAGAACGATGGATGGGCCAACGAGTCGCTTCATGTCTTGTTGCCATATTACACCATATTACAGCATCCGTTGTTCAAGTGTTTCTTCTCCTCTTTATTCTTCTGCTGCATTCTTCTTTTTTTCTCGTTTTAGCAAACAGCAAAACTGTGCATTACTGCCACCTGGTGGTCGGCAGTGCTCTTTTTTAAGTCAAAGGTTCTTGTGTGGTGCTGCAGTGTAGTGGAGACACGCCAGCTGAAGGGGCCGAGGAGACGGTCTGCCCTGGTAGAGGTTCCTGTCATACATAGCAGGATTTCATATCCATGAACACTGTACAGAGGTGATTTTTTTATATACCTAAGTTATTTCAAGTAAAATTATTATTAAACTACAAATGTATGCACGATTAAAGTCTCATTTCATCAATGTTCAGTTCAGTTTTTTTAGTCTACAAATAACCCCTGATGGGTATTTTCCCGTCTTTCCTCCTCCCCTTACCTGTCCATTTGCTGTAGTTCCTGAATGTGCTCTGCTGCGAGTCTTCTGGATGTCCTGCTGTGGCTTTGCCATTTCTTTGATAAAGGACATTTTTTGTACTCTTTCATCCCTGACAAAAAGGACAAAAAAGAAAAAAACAAACATTGTGGTGTTTTTTATTACTATTGCAAAGATAATTGCATTATATTGATTTCATAGGAGGATCATATTTGAATATGGCTCAGTGTCTTCATCCGATTTCTTTTTCTAGGCTTCACCCACCCGACAATTAGTCATTTACATTTACATTTAATCAATAAGTAGATGCTTTTTCTCCTAAATAACTCGCAAATGAGGAACACTCAAGTTTCAGAACATTCAATGTATTAAAGGGAACCCTGCATATTAAGACATGTAGGTCTTAAACGATAAATGTTGGTATCAATTATAACAATGTGATATAAAAAACCTTGTTGATGTCTTCGTTTTTATAAAATTTGAAAATATAATTTAACATGTAGGTCGCCATTGTTTTTTACATTCTGGGTAGTACGTCACACGGTGGCACCTGCTAACCCCCGTCCACTGTTCTGACACCCAGAAACAGATGAAAACACAGCTAAACAGGTGACGGCGCACCAGAAACACAGATGAAAACACAGCTGAACATTAAGGTGACGGCGCACCTACAAAAAAGTTAAATAAAATTAAAAAAAAGTGCAGCCCCATACAGCATGAACTATAAAAACACCATAAAACTCAGAGACTAACAGACCACACGTTTCAATTAGCAGATAACCGATGCTACAATAAAAACCCCAGCCAGATCTGGCGTCATTAAATTAAATAAAGATGTTCTTGCCTATTTGAAGCGAAGTCTGCGCCTCCCGTTTCGTCAAAGTCCCGGGCCAGTCCCCTCAGCCTCCGGTCTGTCATCACACAGCACCGAGGCCGGTTTTAGGGGGGAGAGGGGGGGGCTATGCCCACTCAAACGTGCATATTGCCCACCGGCGTCTCCATCCCTGCGGCGGCAGCGAGAGCGGAGAGCGGAGAGCAGAGAGCGGGTGGCGGAGCGCTGCGGGCTGTAGAGCCCCGGCTACGCAGGCTACGGCGTAGCCTACGCAGGCTACGGCGTAGCCTACGCCGTATACGTAGTGGGCTACGCCGTCTACGCAGGAGCCTAATGCACTGGTAAGATGCGCACAACATTGATCATTTTTGCAGATCTCCCGTGCATCACAGAACTTTGATCCAGTTTGCCTGAACCGAGACGTCTTATGGGCTCCCTCGTCAGCCTCCACGGCCGGGAGAGAGCTGCTCAACTATGTTTTAGATACCTGTCCCAGTTAAACTAATGGGGCTTATCTTCCCAGAGCCACCGTCGTACGTCATCGCCCCCAGAATACATTGCGCAGGTAAAACATGGCGCCTCCCGCAGGTCAAAATATGTAATAAACATTGTAGATTTTTAAAGCAATTAGATTATTTTATGTGTTTCTAACAACATATTTTAGTACAAGAGAACAATTGTGGCTAATTAGGGACTACATGTCTTAATATGCAGGGTTCCCTTTAAGAGCTCATCTATTCTCATGACAGAATGAAAATAGAACAGAAGTGGAAGAATTTGTGTGAGTTCAAATATTCATCATCCTGACAAACATTCAGTTCCATAAAAATACTGATTTGATGGAACCTCTTGCTTTTCGCTGTTCTTTAAACACAAACTTTGTGTCGCTTTTTTTTTTTAAATATCTCTGATGCTTTCACTAATCTGTGTTTGTTCTTCCTTGAAATCCCCTTGAAGTATTTCATGTTTCCAAGGTGCTGATACTTCGCCAGCTGTCCTTACAGAAGCCCCAGATACACCAAGCATGCTCAGATGTTTGAACACAGAAAAGTCATTAATGTGTGGAAGTGTGAAACTCAGTGACAGTGTAGGGCAGATCTCTGCTGACCCGGTTGGTACCTCTTCTGATCTGACGAGGCAGAAATCCAGACACCTTAACATTCAGGAGCTGAAGCCAATGTTGTGGCCATGCTGTGTCCGTCCTCAGAGCTCTCCTTCTGACTTAACCTGAATGACCTGAGTAGATTAAAGTGAAGCTGCAGTACCTGAGAAAAGCCACAGAGCAGCTGCTCTGTGTTTACTTGGAGCATTTTTCATGTCTGTGCTCAAATCTGAAGGATTTCCATCCAGGCCAGGACATCAGCAACCACACAGCAGACATCCACACAGCAGACATCCACACAGACAGGTGGAAGCACCAGCGGGATGACCGGGGGACAGGCCATCACGCAGCTCCCAAAGCTCCGGCCTGCAAAAGAAAAAAAAAGATAGAAAGAAAGAAAAGATAAAAAAGAAGGTATTTTCACCAATATTTACAATAATAAAGGTATATTCTGTTTTAGCCCTAAAGCTACCAGACTCTACGTATGATAAAGCTGTACAACTGACCAGTTTAACATATCGCAACGTGCTGACGGAACATAAACACACAGAGAGGACACACCGTCACTCAATGTAAAAATGGTTAAACATGCTGCTAACGTTACAAAAGAAGCCAAGTGTGCTGTTCATTTAGACACATGGGGAACAGCAACAGGTCTCAAATGCTATATTTGTGTCTATGTTTAAGACAGTCACTCAAACATGGGTCATTATGATAACTTATTACACTTGCAGCCGACCAAAATCCTGTCATGTACTACACACAGGCTACCAGTAACACACACATAAGTTACTAAATTGATGTCAGCACAACTAAACTTTAGCCTGGGTTAGCAGCGCAACCAAGCTAAGGGGCTGATGCATAAACTTGCATCATGTGACTTGATAAAAGTAGAGATCCATCGACTGCAATTTTATTGGCCAAATTTGATAATTGATTTTTTTGCTGGCCACAGTGAACTGTAGCTTCTCTCCAGTGTCACTAAACCTTTTCTGAAGCACCTCCAGATGTGTGGTTTTAGCGATAAACAGTCATTCACAAACAACTGAAGTGGTTCAAAACATCTAATCAAGTTTTCCAAAGACAAGAATTGATACTGTTCAAAATTATTTCTATCATGTAAAGGTGTTTTTTATCCACTTCAAATGTTGACTACTATTTATTATAATTTTTTTACCACATCACGTGAATTTATTAAATGTTTTCGCTTTAAATTGACATCTATTGAATTCCATATGAAATTGTGCAACTTTACACCAGATATAAATATATTTATATACTGATTCAAAAAACAGTTTTGGTCTTGTTTGCTACATTTCACATCCAATAAAGCTCTAATACCACTTCAGATTAATTAATTACCAGAATGTAAAAGGTAAAAAAGTGAAGGTGACTTGCCGGTAACCAGTCAGGCCGGTCAAGCTGAAAATCGGCAAACTCCGGTCCCAGGCCAGTCAGTTGGTGCAACTCAAGATAAAAGAGATATTGCTACAAGCCACTGCCCCCCCTTAACCAACCCTAATTCAGTCTTTATGGCTAACCCCCAGATTAACAGACACCAAGCACATACTGAAATATCCACCTGAACACTGACTAAACCCCATAAAACCAATGTTACATGGATGCTTAAACATTCGTGGGAGCTTCTTCCCCCTAATCCTGGAGATTCTAACCCTTCATATAAATGAAAAGATTAATTTAGATGACATTTAAAAAAAAAAAGAAGATTTAGCTAAACACATTTGCAAAAGAACTGTGAAAGAACAGTCATGATAAAAGGAGAAAAAAAGTGTCTAAACTAAATAGAAAATGTTATTGCCTGACAACATTTTGAAGATAATCGTGGTTTTCCAGGGCGTCTCTGACCATTTTTCCGTCATATCTGATGCTTAAGGACTATTTCCGTCCTGGAATGAAGGCGTCTTTGTTTTTTGTTTTGAAAATCCAATGAGGTCAGCTGTCTCACTTCCTTTCAGTCTCTTATCTCCCCTTTTCTCTTCTCCAGCTAACATTTTAAAGGGGCTCCGACATCAGAGAGATCCAGATCGATGGGGGCCACTTCAAAGTGATCTCTGATCTGAAGGCTTCTTTGAAACATGGAGGAGGAAACAACACTTAATGTGCACCACATCCTCTTCATCAGCAGCACTGTCATGAACTGAAAGCAAGCTTTAAAACACACGAGGTAGAAGGAAGGACTGTAAATCGTGAAAGCAGGAGAGGAAGAAGATACAGGATGAGCTGAGAGTCAGGGTTATAAAATCTATACTCGCAATCCTGGGGGAACGATGACTGACATGGATTTTAAGCTCTGTTTATTGTTGTCGTGGAACCAGCTGATACTCAGCATTTAAAACTTTACCACCAGACTGAGAGCTGTCAAACAACAGGATGAGTTGCTTATGTCACAAAATGAACATGATAATAAGTGAACAACACAAATGTACATTTAAGACACAACAAAGACTTTGTTAAAGGTTTAAAAAATTAAATAATAATAAAATAAAATAATAATACTAAAAATAAAAGACAGCCACAAATAAGAAAAATATCAATAAAAGATATTTGATGCCTTTTTTCTGACACATATTGCAAAAACATTTGTTGCCAGGCAATTTAAAGTTGGTAACCAGGAGATGTTGATGATTGGTGCAGAAGCAATGACAGTAGTACTCTGATCCCTTAAACGACACTGCATTGATGACGCCCATTAATCAATAGATTATACAACCACACAAACAAGTATTACCGTGGAAAACATCATCAACACCACAATACACAAATGACACATGTTGATTTGGTCAGAGGTGACATCTGGTCTGATCTGGGATGAATCATCTCACAGGGAATCGTGGACTCTGGTCAGAATTAGTATTAGATCTTTGGGACAAAATAACACCTGAAACTTCATCATTTAATATCGTTAATACTTAATTATTTTGAGAAAGAACGACAACATTATAAAATGGTGAAACCTTACGTTCCCAAATTGTTTTAGAATGAGTTGCAGGTCTAATTCAGATCAACACACTCTTTATTACAGACAGCTGTTTTTTTTTTTACTTCTATCATTCATTATCTGTCCTCCCTGAGCTGTAAAGTTGTTTGTTAAGTGTCTCAGAAAGATCACATGAACCGTTCATTGATCACATTGATCACATCTGTGGCACGCTGTAGTGATGATGACTGAGTTGTGACTGCAGTGATGTTTACAGAAGTAATGGATGGAGAAGACCATGAGAAACAGCCATAGCTCCTTGGTTTCTTCAGCAGAGTGTGTTGAATTATTGTGAATGAGCATCACTCTGGTGCCGTGGAGCTCATGGTGCACTGGTGATGTGTTGGTGGTGTGTCCCACTGCAGGATGTTCATGCCTCATTATGTACTTTGGTTCTGGAGACAGCTCAGTGTGTTTTCAAGACAACATTGAAAACAAAGACAGATATTCACTCACTGTTTTGTTACTGACTTTGAAAATTGAAAACTTTCATTTCCCAGATTTCTTCTGAAATGGTTGAGGTGTCACACCCCGTTAGGAAGAAACCTCTGAGCTGTTTGCTGTCAAATAAATCAGAGCGTCTGTTTCAGACCAGTGAATGAGAAGAGATAATGCTAACAAAGCAAAATATATAAATATTATTGATTCTAACATAAACTGTCAGAATCAACAGTTCAGACTCGTCTAGTTTCTGGAATCCACAATCACCTGTCATATTTACCCTCATGTGGAGCAGAAAGAACAATCTCTTTGTTTCAGAGGTTTTAGGTGCCAGGATATTATAAACTACTGCAGATGAAAATCAGCATATGGACTTACAGGTAAAATGTTTCACATGTGAGCAAAAGCCTTCAAAAAGGCTTTTTTTTAACGAATTTTCATTATCCTTGGCCAGATCCAACATACAGAGGAATACATCATTATCCCCGAGAAGAGCTGAGGAGGTGGCTGTGTAGAGGAGAGGTTTGGACCACTCCACTTCGGCTGCCCCCGGACCTGAACTCCAATAAGAAGAAGAAAGAAAAGAGAAAAGACTAAAGAATAGAGACGTTGCACCTTCACATCAAGAGCTGCAACATGATGGATGGGTGGGCGGATTGATTGGAGTTGTAATAAGTTTTGCTTGATTTATCAAGGTAGCTACCACAAATGTTGAATGTTGATACTTTTGACAAATGGTTAAGTCAACTTATTTTATTCATTATCAACCACTTTATTCCTATGCTTAAATAACTGTAACCCAGGCCCTTGGATAAAGCAAAAACATGAAAAATGTACTTAGGATTTTGAAGAACCAATGAACAACCAATAACTCTACTTCAAACACTCAAAAGTTAAAATAGCAAATTACATTTACAGAAACTGGTACAGAATGTCATAACAAGAGTTTCAAACTCCACATATATACACAATGTTTTTTAAAGATTTTTTTGTGGCTCTAGTGGGCCTTTATTCAAGTTACAGAAAGGAAGGGGGTAGAGAGAGAGAATGGGGATGACATGCAGCAAGGGTGCGAAGGCTGGGATTCAAACCTGCGACCGCTGCAGGAGGACTGTAGCCTCAGTACATGAGCCACTTGCTTAACTGCTTAACCCACTGCGCCACCAAGCGGCCCAACAGAGTGTGTCCTGTTCTGTAAATGTGTTTTGAACCCCTTCAGTATAGTTCAGGAAAGACCTGCACCCCTCATTAAACACTTTGGTCAGGGCAGTCTCAGTGCAACACACCTGTCTCACCTATCCATGCACCCCCACAAGGTCTGACTTCGTGCCCCAGCAGCGACAAAAGTTCAAGGGTAACAAACACAAGCGGGTGTCCACATCTAAGAGTCTTTCTGGGTGGTGTCCAAGCACCAAATCCCGTTGAGGGACTCCTAGGCCGTCGTCCAAATTCTTGTCCCGATTCGTTCTCCCTCCCCCAATCAATCATTATCCAACAAAAAATGACCAACTGCATCATACCATTTCAAATGACCAATGACACAGCACAACAAACCTGGGATATATTACCCTTGACTGACTTTAAAGAGGACCTATTATGAAAAACAAGTTTTAACAAGCTTTAACATATATAAAGTGGTCTTCCCTCACACAGGAGGAAAAGCAACCAAATTCTGCAGGGTCTGCAGGGTCTTTGCTTGGGCTAAGTATTTAGCTTAGCTCCGGTGTTACTCCGTATTACGGAGCTCTATTAGTACCGTAATACATTTTTTTCGTTTTATGGTTTCAGATCTTCCAAGCACCTGAAGCTGTTCAACGACACCTTCAGAAGACACAGGGTCCTTCCTTGAGCCAGTATGCATAAATGTTTTTTTTATTTTTTTTAATAATAAAGTTGCCATTTGTGAACATTCAGTGTTGTGATTTCTTTACAGTTAACATGATTTATTTGTCTTGTAACATAAGAAATGAAATGATGAGGAATCGGAGTAAATAACTGTGGTGTACCTGTTTAGAAATCAATTAAATCTTCCTGTGTGAATTAGTGTGAAGACGAGGTGACCCGGTCAGGGAACAAAAGGCTGATTTATGGTTCTGCGTTACACCAACGCAGAACCTACGGCGTAGGGTACGCGTCGATTTAACGCAGAACCGTAATTCAGGCTTTATGGAATTTATTTTGTCGCTGACGCTTGCTCGCATGGGACACGGTTTAATAGTGTACGGAGCCAGCTCTTCTGCCAGAGTGAGGCTTTGTGCCCTCCCCTGCTACACGTCATTCAGGCAGCCAATCAGCACAGAGCCTCATTATCATAGCCTCCCCTCCCCTCAGAATCCTGCATAGAGAAGGAGGTTAGAAGCGGTAAAAATGAAGACATGGCCCAGAGGTTGAATTTCTGATTTATGTAGAAAAAACAAGCTTTTTATTGTTTTTAAGACATTCAAGGCCTGTTTAAAATATACATTAAATGCCATAATAGGTCCCCTTTAAAGGCTTATGTTGCATTTTTGTTATAGTCATCTCTGTAGTACACCAACTAACATGTGTTGTGGAAAAAGGTATCTAATACATCTATATAAAGACATGTTAAGAACTGGGTGACTGTAATACCTGAATAAGACTGAAATAACTTAATGTAAATGTATAAATAATTTCTGCATGCAACACCAGTTGACATATATAGATTAATGGATGTCATAATGAGTAATGAGTAAGTAATTAGTAATGTCAACAGTGAATGGAATAATGAAATGATTTAGAAATTGAAGATCACTTGCTAAACCACAGATGAAGGAAGCTGATATTTTTAGTGCTCACAAAATGCCCACAAGATGCGAGCCAATGACGGAACCAAAAACAGTTTACCTCTATGAAGAAACGCAGAAACCAAACATCAAGCACCAAAAGTCGAGGAGCCAGTAAAATACTTCATGGTTCTAACTACACTTATTATCAGGTGAAACCCAGAACAAGTAACTACAAAACAGAAAAAAGGGTGTAAAACATGTTTCAGAACCGGAGTCACAAGATTATGAAGACAGTTGACATCAGGGCAGCTCCCACTACCATCTTATAAAAAACAAGGAATCTCCCAGCAACACAAAAAATTAAAACCACACACAAGATAACCAGAACTTCTTCAATAACACCTTAATACCCTTTAAATAATACTATTTCAATGACATAGAATTCCAGGCCTGCCACTGGTTGCACAGTCCATCAGTGTGCGCACATTCCAGGCTCCAAAATTAAAGTTTCTGTGTTTTCAACTGCAAATTGGTGATCCCTCTGAACGCGGTAATCCAGTCGGGAGGTTTGAGGCAGGCTATTTTTAGGGCACCTTTTCTAGCCCCTTCCCCGTTAGGGGTGAGCAGAGTGGATCCTAAAAAGGGCTGCTCAGTCGTGGATGTAGCTACCGAGGGGCTCTTTCTGCCTCGGTCCAGGAGCCCAGCGATCATCTAAACATCCACTGCCTGATGTGCCAGCTTGTGACTAGGGGATTCCAGACTTCACAATCCTGCCCCCGTCGCCACTTACTGGTCGCCACAGGACTTTAACCTGGGATGTTAGGTGGATTCCCTGAGGAAGACGCCTGTGCGTGACTTTGTTTAACGTGGGGAGACTGGTGCACAGACAGCCACCACACGGTCCTTGATAGATCGTGGTCAGGATCCACTGGCATGGACTCCAAGACGACTGGCGACCCTTTTCTGCTGCAGCCTTCATCCGCCTTCCCAGCAGTTGTGATGCTGCCCTTGGGTCAGTCATCATCCTCCGCCTGGTCCACCGTTGAGGTCTTCACTATTTACCAATAGCTGGGGCTGTTTACCCACAAACCGGGACAGTGGTTGATGGGCAGTTGGACGTGTCCATACACAGGTGGGCCTACATGCCGCATCTCTGGAGCCCACTGCTGCTCCGAGATCCCACACAACTCAGCCTGGAACCTCAAGGTACCAGTTACCGTGTGTGGCCACGAGGAGGCGTGTGCGAGTGTTGGCAGTGGAGAGGCTGTGTACCGATTGAGGAGACTTACGCACTTGGCTTCTCTTTTCACCCCCGGAAACAGAGGGCTAGCGGGCGGCGCTAGCTGAAAGCAGAAAGTAACAAGCAGAGGCAGCATGCAGCATGCACTAACTACAGGCACTACTACTCCAACACTGCCGTACTGACGCGTCACATGCCCTGTGTGCTTACACACACACAGCATTTTGTAATACATTGAAGGTAAATACATTAAATGGTATTACTCTGCATCACTCGCAGTTGGAGTTACAGCAACAGCTACTGCATGTGAGCTGCACCAGCTGCACCGGCGGCTGTATTAGCAGACCAGGAGCAAAAAAGTGCTCAACACTCATAACATTTAATATAAAACTGCCACATCTTCAGAATGCTGTGAAAAAACACATCTCGAGCATCAGTTAACTTTAAACGACTATTCTGACTGGTTATTTTTTCCACACATTGCACCGCAGAGACAGTGCTAATTGAGCTGAGCTAACTCACCAGAATAGTTCTAAAAGTTCGGGAAATCACTCCAACTACTAACAACAGCTCTCTCCCCAATATTCATGGAAACTAATTTCTCATGTGCTAACTGGAGAACAGCGAGTGCAAAGTTTTTCTGCCTTCTCTTTTCCTCACGTTTTTTTTCTCTATCTGAAGCTGCCGCCTCAGAAAAATATTCATTATCACGATATAATGTGAAAGTTTATTGTATAAACAATATCTTTTTCAAGTTTGAACAATATGTTGTCACGTAATTACAATATTGTTTTTCATGTTTGAACAATATGATATCAGGTTATTACAATATACATATCAGGTCATAACGAAAAATGTTGACATTTATACTATATATGATCACGTTCTTACAGTATAAATATTATATTGTAAGAATGTAATTTTTTTCTTTTATTACAATATGTTTATTGTAATAACGTAATGATATATAAAGATATAAAAAAAGAAAGATATATTGTAATAACATGATAAGATATTGTACAACTATAAAAAATATATTGTTATCAACATTTCACATTATAACGTGATATGGCTCTAATTTTCTTTTAAAGATGGTGCCAGTTCTACGCTTCTGTAGTCACACACCTTCACAGACACTTCAATAGTTTATTTTTTAATTTATATAGCTATTACTATTCTATTACAACAGCAGTTTTCTCTTAGGGGTGTAACGATACACTAATCTCACGATACGGTACGATACACGATATTGAGGTCACGATACGATACAATATTATAGCAGTATTTTTTTAACAACCTTGAATGAGAAACATATGACTGGAAAACATTTTATTTTATTTGAAAGACACAAAATACAAAACAATGCTGTGCATTTGCCCTATTGTTACAGTTTGTAATGCTTTATAACTGTTTAAGTTTTAAAGAGAAAGCCAGGCCAACCATTTTCCACAAACTGAACTAAAAGTAAATGTCAGGTTTGCATTATGCATCTTCAGTTTCATACAATAAAAATAGTTTGCCACAAACTGAATAGTTTCTCTCATGTATGACTTGACTTTTTTCTTTTCCAGAAATTAAAAACAACTAAAATTAAATAAATAAATAAAAGTAAATAAATACATACAATTTTACATCATAAAAAAGATTGATTCATGCTCACGTTATAAGTGTAAGAGGAGATTTATTTTTGTTAAGAAGGTTATTTTGGTAATTCAGGGTTCATTATTTTATAAATATATTCTTTATATTCTGATGTAAATCAGGGACTATAATGACACTAGTCAGTTTATCTGTAGTGATTAGTCTTAGATTGGGCGGAGTGATACAGCACTAGCTGCTGTGTTGATGTTCTAAAATCCTACACTGTTGAGCGGACATTAAAGTACACTCCAACTCGGAAGAAGTTTTCCCGTGTTTATCCTACTCACGACCCGAAAAAAGTTTAATTTAATAAGGTAAGGCTTAACTCTACACCAGACTTAAAAGTTCAGAGCTCAAAACCCCCCAAGATTCCCGTGATCGGGACCGCAAAAAGGTACTAGTTTCTTCTGAGCGTAGTAGGATTTTGGTCCGCAGGTCGAGGCGCGGTCGCCACGCGTGGTCGGATGCGCGTTTTTAGTCAACACAATAGATTAATATATTAATAACCCAGTATATCGCGATACACTTTGTCACCTCCATGACACGTTTCATGGCGTTTTTGTATCGCGAAATTTCGTGGCACGATATATTGTTACACCCCTATTGTCTCTAGGCACTTTCCAGAGACCCAGAACATGACACTCGAGCAATTATTACATAAACATAACATAAGCAATGCCAAGTTAAAACTCCCCTAGTGGGAGAAAAACCTTAAGCCAAACAGTGGCAAGAAAAAAAACTCCCCTTTTTAGGCGGGAAGAAACCTGGACCAGGACCTGGATCATAAGGGGCGATCCTCCTGCCGGAGGCCAGCTGGGCAGAGCAGGAAAAGAGAAAACAGACAGAGAGAATGAAGAACAGAGAAAGGAGAGACACAGACACAATGGCTAGCTAGTGCACTGCAGAGATAACTATATAAGCAGATGTAGACAGCAGACACTGAGGTGGTCAGGGGGGAGCGGGGGTGAGACCGCAGGCCAGGATGTCAGCAAGCAGATAGCAGACATCCACACAGACAGGTGGAAGCAAGCAGTGGGATGATCAGAGGGGGGGGGGGGGGGGCAGCTCCCGAAGCTCTTGCTTGCAAACATGCACAAAAGAGAAAAAGAGGGTGCGGTTCTGCTTTACTCCAAAATCAGAAACTCAAAGACCCTAACTAAAATAACCAGAACTCGCTGGCCATCACGTTCCTTTGTCCAACAACAGGAGCGGGCGTGCGTGTCAAAACAAGCTCTCAAAGACGTCAGAATCCCTAATGAATTTTGTTTGAAGCAAAAACTCCCAAACGTCAGCAGAATCCTTCTGTGGCTACTATTCAATTCTGAGGCATTGCGTACTTGTGTCTGAGGGAGGAGGACACTCTGGAACCAGAACCCAAACCCAGCCAATTAGCTGGATGTTGAAGGAGCTGGACAGGTTCAGCTGTACACAGAGTTCTCAAACACACACATGTACACACACACACACACACACATACATGCACATACTCACAACTCAGCTGATGAAAGGATACAGACTTCAGGTAGACCCCCCATTGGTGAAAACCTGCTGAAAAATCTCAAAAGCTAACGGTCGATGAAACTAAAGATTTTGAATGAACTTAAGAAGGCCGGCCTGTCAGCCATCGCTGAGAAGATCAAAAGCATTGTTAATCTATTGCGCATTTCCTGCAGAACCTGAAGCAGTGGTGTCAGTGTGGGTCTGACACTTGTCAGCTCTTTTTACAACTTCTGAGGAGATCTTCCTTTCAAGAAGATCTTAAAGGCCATGTTAGCACGGGTCGACCCGGAAGCATTGTGTGCGGTTAGGCGAGTCTGCAATAGTTTATTTGTGTTAATAGCAAATCTTTCACTCCACTCAGTTCATCATTTGCCGTCGCCCACATAATTTAAAAAACATTGAAAAACAAACCTACTGGTGTACTTAAAGGAACTGTAAAGGAAATACTTTAAATCAAATATTAACATTTCCTAGGTCATATTCCAGGCATTGAGAGGTTAACTAATCAGAATCTAAAGACCTTCCTGACTGTTCAAAATTTAATTGAAGTATCTCCAAATCAACAGCCAAACATCTTGTCTTTATTTTTATCTTTATTCTATGACCTGAAAAACACTAACTTTCCATACATTCAGAATCATATTTATAATGACAGATGAATAATGTATTGTCCATTTATATAAAACTAATTGTAATGCTCATGAAGTCAGCCAGGTTTATTGATATTTTGTAGAGTTATAGATCGTTGGATGCTCAGGTCAAAGTGGCAGAATCTAAAGTAAAGTCTTCTGGACGGGACTTTTCTCTCTCGATACTATTTAATACTTTAGGGTATCTGATTTATGCTTAACCCAGAATTATAGTTCAGTGCACAGTTTTGCCACAATTTTTGTGAGTAATTACATCAAACAATTGTGGCTTTACTGTCAACTGTGACAATCAAAGAGGTTTAAGGACCACCAGTTATGAAGACTATGGCTAAGTTAGTCTAGTCCTGGGATTCGCCAGGTCTTAACTCCACGTTGCAGTGACAGGTCCAGTGTTCTTGGCTGCTCTTTACAACACAATTCAAGTCCAGGTGTAATTGGTCAAGGTCTCCATGACCCCCACAGGACCAACATCACTGCTGCCCCCCATGCAACAGCACATGGTCCTTCAGTTTCTCCAGACCAACACTCGCTGGACAGTCCATCAGCATGTCCTCCACATCAAAACAGATAAAATTCAGTTCCATCAGGCCCGTTTTTGATCCTCGAGGTATTTCCACCAAATGTCAGATGTACTCCAAAATGACAACATCTGAAACATGTTCGGATCTCTCTAATGTTTCAGATACCGGGTATTTGGAGTTTAAACACGACTCCAGATGACAACAGTCAGGCCTCCATCTCTCCTTCAAACACTCTCAACCACTCTTGTGTCAGCTTGGATGTCAGTTGGAACCGCCCCTACAAGGCAGATAAAACACCTCCGGGCATCTAGAATACCATTCACAAGGAATGAAAATAGAATAAAATATAAAGTAAAAATAGAATAAACTAAAAAGAAAATCAGACTACAAGCAGCACATATGTCGCGAGCTTTGTAATTTTATTCAGCCACACTGTTATGTCGGGTAAAAAATGTTTTCCTCTCTCTTAGGTTGAGACGAGAACCTATGTTTATTTTATTTTCAGGTCTTTCCTGTCATTCTTAAGACAAAAATATAAAGTTATGTCATAATGAGAATAGTCATTCTTTTTTTTTTCTTTTTCCTCCCAACATGATCCACATGAACTATCCATCCATCCATTTACTATACCCGCTTTATCCTTTGCAGGGTCACGGGGGTCTGCTGGAGCCTATCCCAGCTCATTAAAGGCCAGAGGCAGGGGTGAACCCGTTTCAATCAGCTCCAATCATCGCACCAACCATTGCTCCAACCATCCTCTTAAACCATCTTTTGGTAAAAGGGTGACAATAGTCCAGCACACCGAACACAGAGGCAAATTTAGCTCATGAAGGTGCCTCGACTGCATCAGGAATTCAGACGACTTGTGCTTGATTGACAGCTCAGTCAATGGCCGTCAACCATAATTTCCTCATCATTCATCATCACGCCAGGAAGCTTAGCCAAGCAAACAGCAGTGGTACCAACCCAGCATCGGCTAAACGCAGAAACAATGTCCAACTTTAACACTGAGAATAACATCCAGAAATGGGATTTTCTCCCATGACACCTTTAAGTTTGATAGGACACGGATCGACAGCTTCACGCTTCTGTGCATGCTATTGTGCTCCCACAATGCATGTCAGGATTTTACATTTCCCCCAGTTTCAGTTCTGTCTTGACCCTCCTGTTTCCCATCTGCCCTGATTGTCTGCACCTGTGTCTCGTTATCCTCTGTGTATATCTAGTCTTGTCTTTCCCCTGCTCCTCGCTGGTCCGTACTGTTTCCTCCCTCCATGTTCTCCTCGTCAAGTTTTCGGATTCATGTTTTTGGTTTGCCTTTTCATCCTGCTCAGCAGCGTTTTTGGTTTTGCTTTTGCTTTTGCAAATAAATGTAAGTTTTTTCCAACTCCTGCTTCCTGCTCTCCTGCGTTTCGGTCCTCAAAAAACCACTCCGTGACAGAATGGACCAGCCAATATGGACCCAGCGGGAAAGTACCTCACCCTCCTTGAGTTCTTCTGCTGGGAGGCGGAGAAGAACATGCGCCGGGTCGAGGAGGAGGAGTCCCCAAGTGTGTTCAGCCGCAGGGGAGACGACGTCAGTGCCAACTCCAGCTTGTTCCTGTCTTGGCGGTGGTCCCGGGCACATCGTCTCCTGTTCCGGCGGTGGTCCTGGACGCCTCAGCCAGCGCCGTGGACCCGGTGTCCCCCTTCAGCCTGTGCCGAAGCCGGCCCCAAGGATCCTTAGTCCCCCAAAGCCATCTCCTCGGGTTCTTGGTCACCCGAAGCCGGCTCCTCGGGTTCTGTGTGCCCCGCCTGCTATGCCCCGAGACCGACCCGCCTGCTACGTCCTGAGGGAGACCCCCCAAACTGTCTCGCCGGTCGGCCCGGCCCCGAGGACGGCCCCCGTAACTTTGACCATGTGTTGGCCTGACAATTAGACAACTACAACGCCCTCCTGTGCTGTATTTGTTTAGCAGATGTTCACTTTGTAAAGCTTTTCGTTCTTAAAGCTTTCTGGTGTCGTAATTCCTCCTATATAGTGTCCCATCCTTCCAGCTACTGTGTTCAATTCAATTTTATTTATATAGCATATATTTTTTATGTTGTATGTCTTGCTATTGGGTCTAGAGCCTGTAATAAAGTTTATATATATATTACAATACAAATTGTCTCTAGGCACTTTCCAAAGAACCACAACATATTCCCTGAGAAATTACTACATAAACATATACATAAACTGTGGCAAGTATAACCTTCCCTATAAGAGGGAAGAAACCTTGAGCAGGAACTAAATCATAAGGAGGGGCCCTCCTGCCGAAGGCCAGCTGGGTAGAGCAGGTAAAGGGAAACAGGATAGAGAGAATAAAGATCAAGAAGAGGAGAGGCACAGATATATTGTCAAAGGCAAAAAAGACAAGATATATTAGTAGTCTTTATTGATTAGCTGGAGATCTAAGAATTTTCTGTGCATATGACTAATACATGGTTAGTTTACATACTACAGAGACAACTATATTGGACGGTAAGAGGGTGGGACTGCAGGTCAGCATGCAGCTCCTAGAGCTCTGGCCTGAAAACATGTACAGAAGAAAAAAGGAGGGGGCAGACCAGCACAGCAAACTACAATAGCAATGGAGCACAATTATGGTGATAAGAGACTTCTAATTAATAACTGTGGATTGATCTGAAGAAAGGAAAGAGAAGGAGAGGAGATAAGAAAGGAGGAGCACCACTCAGTGGATGATGATGGCGTCTCCCTGTTTAGGACTTTATACACAAGTAAAATGATTTTGAATTGAATTGGAGTTTTACAGGGAGCCAATGGAGGCTAACACAGGAGAGATTCGGTCTCTCTTGCTGATTACTGTCAGCATTCGTGCTGCTGTATTTCAGGTAAGCTGGAGCCTATTCAGAGAATTACTTGGACATCCTGATAATGCATTACAGTAATCTAGCCTAGAAAATACAAACGCTGGGAATTCGTTTTTCAGCATCACTCTGGGAGAGGATGTTCCTAATCTTTGTGATATTATGGAGATGAAAAAACACAGTTTAACAAACCTGATTAATATGCTGTCTACAGCAAATCCTGACCCCGAAAATAACAGGGTTTCACACAGTAATACTGAACATCACTATCGCATCATATAACTTCCTAAGGTGTTTGGGACCAAAAACAGTAACCTCTGTTTTATCAGAATTTGTAAGCAAAAGGTTAGAGGAGGGGTAGGGAACCCTGGTCGCAATCCTGCATGTTTTACATGTCTTCAGCATCAACACACCTGACCCTAATTAATGGTCATCATTAGTTTGTCATCAAAGTCTGCACAAGTCGATTAATGACACAGTCATTTGTATTGGGGTGTGCTGAAGCAGGGAAACATGCAGAACAGGGGGTCCTGAGGACCGGGGTTGAAGACCACTGCCTTAAGACATGCCTGAAGTTGGGCCAATCTTCCTGTTACACATGGATTCATAGACAAACACAGCTATGTATCATGATCATCATAGCAATGAACATCGATGCCATGGATCTGGATAATATTAAAAGCTGCATGTACTGTGACACATGACAGCATAGTATATCTTATTGATATTTCATATCAATAAGAGGGAAACATTTTGGAGTAGGTGAGTTGGGATGGAATCTAAGGGCCGGGACACACCAACCCAATAATCGGCCATTGGACGCCGTCGGCAGTTGGCCGAGGTCGGTGACTGGAGTCGGGTTGGTGTGTCCTGTGCAGTCATCAGTTGGCGTCTGCGTCAGCGTTTATTTTGGCCAGAGTTAACCGGAAATGATGATGGTAAACATACCAGATAAATAACAATAGCACAGACGCTACACTACACTCTATCATGGTATCAGTTTGGATTTTGATTGTTTGACTGTGTTGGGAACACCAGTATATTTTCATTATTAGCATAGTATTTTCTATCCTTCTTGAGTTTAATCAGAAGTAAAAAAAACATTGACTGATGACAGCGGGCTCTGTTCAGAACTCTTGACTGGAGCGATCCATCATTTCTGGTTGTTCTTTTTTCCTTTTTTTTATGGCCGACATCACAGATTATCGCCGCCTGTACTTATGCAGACGTATTACACCTCGTCCACGTGCAGAACGTACACTCCGGTCATGGTCGGGTTGGTGTGTTCAGGTGTATTTTTTTGACCAACTCAGGCAGACGGAAGCCAACTTCGACTGCTTTTCAACCGACGGTTGGCAGTCTGGCTGGTGTGTCCCAGCCCTAAGAGACACAAGCTTTATTTATAAAGCTCCTTGTGTATTGTAACAAAACAGTCTAGACTAGAGTCAGGTCGGGACCCGAGGAAATCATTGAAGCTGAAGAAACACCCACAGCCGCTACTAGGTGGACCTGGTTAATTTCTTCTCTAATTTTGATTTTACTGCTAAAGAAGCTCATAAAATCTTCACTACTAAGATCTGCAGGAATTCACGGCTCAACAGAGTTATGACTCTTTGTCTGGCTGGTTACAGTGCTGAACAGCAACTAAAGCTGAGCGAAGCAAATCTGCAGTGTCACTGACATGGAAATCAATATCTGCAGAGGTAGAATTTAGGTTTTAGCCCTCAATTGTTTGAATGTGTCTTATTGTAAGAAGATGAGAGGCCATGGCCTCCTTAAATTTAGCTACAGCGTTATCAGATGAACATCTGCTAACATAATATATTTTATTATGTCCTTTAACAATGAGAATCTATCCATTTTCTTTTTTTTAATTATTTTTTTGCCCCTGATTTCTTTACCCATTTCATCACCCAGTGCTCATACCTTAGTAACAGCCCTGGGCATTGCTCCCCTCTGCCAACCAAGGGAGGGCCCTACACTGAGCTCAAGTCTCCTTCTTATCCTGAGGAGTGATGGACCGCATCTTTTCACCAGACAGGGTGGGGTTTCTCTGGCCGGACGTAGCACGTGGAAGGATCACGTTATTCCGGCCAGATCCTCCCCACCCCATCTGGCGCCCCGGTTGGCCAGAGGGAGCAGTATAGCCCAGGACTGTGTGCATGTTTTTGTGAGGGTAGCTCACATTAGCTACCCAAGGGAACAGGGGGAGAACATGCAAACTCCACACAGAAAGGCCCTTTCGCCAACCCCACCCAGGGTGTGGGCACTGAAGTCATGGGGGAACTAACACGCACTTCAGCGCCCACAGCGTCCCCGGCCTTCTTGCTGTGAGACGGCTGCACTACCTGCTGCACCACCGTGCCCCCCGATAATCTATCCATTTTCTATACCCACTTTATTCTTTGCAGGGTCACAGGGGTCTGCTGGAGCGTATCCCAGCTCATTATAGGCGAGAGGCAGGGGTTCACCCTGGACAGGTCGCCAGTCTATCACAGGGCCACATATAGAGACAAACAACCAGACAAACTCACACTCACACCTACGGGCAAATTAGAATCATCAAATCAACCTACTATGCATGTTTTTGGACTGTGGGAGGAAGCCGGAGTACCCGAAGGGAACCCACGCAAGCACCGGGAGAACATGCAAACTCCACACAGAAAGACCCCCGTCAGGCCATGGAGTCGAACCGGGAACCTTCTAGCTGTGAGGCAGAGATCTGCGCACGCGGCGACGAGGACAAGCCGACGCGGGAACGCGCTTTGACGCAGCTGCAGTGCATCAGCTCATCCCAGGAGAGATATAAGGGTCAGAACTGCCGGTGACTCTTTGCGAGTTTGTTCGTTATCACTAGTGTACAATACATGGTCGTGTTTTCCCTCAAGTCTTTGGATTATTATTGTGGATTTTCAGTTGAGAACTTTTTTCCTGTAAAACTTTACTGTGAATTTATTTTTCTCCTGCCATTTAAGAAAGCAGTTTTTCTTCTGTTTCCTTATCGGAACTTTCCGATCTGGCATGACACCAAGATTCCTAGCAGAAAATGTGGAAATTGAGTTTCTGCGGTAGGAAACCATCTTTGGAGTCAGATGAGTGACATGAGGAAGGGAGATGGAAAATGTTACCAGGAAGTGGTCTGAAAGGTGCAGTGGTGTGACACACACATCAGCTGTAGTGCAGTTTCTGGTCAGCACCAGGTCAAGGATGTTATCAGCTTTGTGTGTTGGAGAAGTCTGAACCAGTGTAAGATTGAATACACCAGGGCTGCCAATTCTTGCAAAAATCTAAGAGTGAGATTTTGGACGGAGGGGCCTTACTACACATGACTGCCTATGTGCCTATGGCATACTGTCCTTCTTGATTGATCTTTTATCAGGTTTTGCAGAAATGACACAATTAGTCTGGCAGAGAAATCCATTCTTCATTCAAGGCATTTTCACACCACTCGGTTTAGCAGAAAAAAATAGACAAAAAGAGCAATACACACCTAAAAAAATAAAGTGCTTTATCAGTAAGCAGATGTGCTACAGGGAACTGAATTGAACAGTGTTTCAATACTATATTTTTAAAAAAGCGACTTCCTAAAGTCTTAATTTCATATTGAGGGGCTATCTAGGGCTAGGCAGTTACTCACACACTAATTAGAATCGTTTATCCAAAAATAAATGATCTCTTTTTTTCTCTCTCTTTTTTTATTACATTGCATTTTATAGCTATGGTAAAGAATTAACGTATTACCTTTTATTTGCCATGGGGCTACATACAGATCAAGTGAACTGACTTAAATTTAGAGTAAGGTCAATAATTAGAGTACATTTTTCCATGAAAACATTCTGTAGCCGTTGGGTTTAAATAAATTACAAGAATTAACTGAAAATGGTCATACATGTGATGGATCTTTAACTTAAGACCGTACGTAGATTAGAACCAGCTCTTAATATTGGTCACAACCTTTAAAGACAGTTCATTTTAACACATTTTCCTCATGCACACTGAATGAAAGGAAAATCTGTCAGAGTAGAGGCACAGCTCTACCAGGAGGTCCTGGCCACAAAGGGTTTTAATATTCAGAGCAGACATTCTTCATTAACATCTGTGTGATCTGACAGCAGAGCTGATACAGCAGCAATGGTACAAGGATGGTTCTGTAGCGTTTTACACCGTTCCCCTCTGTCCAACACAGAATCACTGCAACAGTCTGATCACATCTGATCTGGAAGAAGCTGCCATCGGTTTAAGAGGCCCACTCTCTAGATGTTGCTGCATTTTAATGTGGTGAAGATATGCAGCACTTGGCTTGCTTAGAATCACTAAACAGCGAGGTTATTGATAAAGAATCCTGAATGCACATTCAAAGTGCAGCACATCCGCCCTAACAACAAACCCTCATTAATATGCTGGAAATCCGCTGCCATCTGTACACAACAGTTACTGAGGAACACAACCAGGATGTTTCTGCCAGGGTCAAAATAAGCCCTCAGAGGAAAAAGCTTCATACCATCCTCGTTCATTTTCTCATCAATACAAAGATTTAGTCTGGTTCTGTGATTTCCAGATTCTAGTGAAAAGAGAAACAGAAGAAACTGCCTTTGGATGCTATTGGATAAACATACGACCAATCTGAAATGAAGTATGTAGCCTGCTGCGCAGAACAAGTTAAAAATCCAAAATGATGTGCAGTGGAGGAGGAACACTGGTTAATGACGACTGTTGTTGGTTATGAAAAACTTGATGTCGCTTGCCCAGACTAGGGTCTCATCCTAGAGATGAGCCCAGGGGAGTGGCCTATTGCCATGCATCTGGTGACCAGGGGACTCATTTACAAAGAGTGTATGAATATAAACATGAATCCATGCGGGGATCACAATCAACGTGGAATTGAGTGTACATGCGGTAGCACGAATGTCCGCCCTGTCTCCTCCCTCAAGTAGATCAATTTGAATATGATAATGAGGATAAATATCCAGTAAAAAATGCTCATCCTAACAAGGAACTTGAAACAAAAAAAGTGAAAGAATTAAAAAAAAAAAAAACATCAGCCGTGAACTGGAGACACTCCTGTGAGAAATTGAGGCCTGGAAAAATAATTTATTTGGGGGCATTTCTTCCGATTTAAGCTGTAAAAGAATCAAGAGTAACATGCTGTAGTTGTGTTGACCGCATTGCATTATGGGTATTTTTGTGGTCTTATTATGTTCGTAAAGGTTTGTGAATGTTAATATTTAGCATTGGTGCATCATCTTTTTTTGTTGTTTGTATTTTAAGAACCGACACCATAACTTAAGTTGGTGGGATGAAAAACGGCTCCTCGTTCCTATTTCTTGTGACGCGTATTATATAGGCTACTAACGGATTAAGCTCAATTTACATGTGTAAAGTTGGCATTGTGGATGTTCGCCAGTCTCATAAGTATAACAATGTGAACAACTTATATAAGACATGAAGCATCACGATCTGATTCTTCCGCTGCAGAAATGTTACAACGTGTTCGAAAGTTGTTCCAACGTCATTATATCGAGGTGTAAACGTGAAAAATAAGGAAAAAAGTCACTGTAACTTAGAGTGTTCAGCCGCAGGACGAGAGGCCGATCTAACACCAGCACCAGCACCTGCAGCCGACTCAATATAGGACTCTGACCCTAGAATCACACCAAAAGCGTCAAAAACCACCTGTGGTGGCTCAGGACGCTGGCATCGCTCTGCTTGCCAAAGTCTGTCAATGCCTGCAGTGGGCGGGGCTTTCAAGCTGCGCTGCAGAACTAGGGGGAACAAAGTGCATATAACCTAAATATATCTATATACAGTATAGCGTGCACATCTTCAGTTTCCTTTTTCACCATGGATCTTCTTTGGGAAGCCTTCTTTACTGTTTATTTCGGTGTTATTTCCACATAGATAAGAGAGATGAGATGAGAGATGAGTTTGATGCTCTCCTTAACAAGGTTGGTCCGTGGATGAACGGCATCTATCGGCGAGCCGTTGGTCCCGGTGAAGCTGCAGTTTGTCTGCGGTGAACACTGACACACCGGGTCGTAGCGGATTTGGTCATAATGTTTAAACTGTGTTTTGTGATTAATAAGCACGGTTTTTAATTATTTTGCTCTGGATCGATGTAGCAAATAAAATTGTTCGGACCATCCAGCTCCTCAACCATCAGTTACGTGTTTCACATGAGCAGAGTTCAGGTAAAAACAGCAGTCAAATCAGCAAAAATGTCAGTTTGCTGGATGAAATATATTAATTCCTGATAAAATACGTTTGTTAGTGCACAGCTATGCTCCTGTACGCATGTGAATGAGTGTACGTTTGTGTGTACATGAAAGTACAATCTGCAATCAGGCTTCCTGCTTCAGGAATCCCGGTCTGTGATTGGATGCTGCCTCGGCATCGCCAATGTTCATTTGCATAGAGTTGAGATTTCTCAACTTCAAATTGACACTCTGGACGCCTCCAACGCGCTGCTCCCAACGCCTCCAATGCCTCCGTGACCTCCGGCGCCTCTCGCAGCGTGCTTCCATAGAAAATGAATGGCAGCCGGTGGCCTATGTGACGCTTTTGGTGTGAATCCAGGGTGAGAGTAGCCTAAACATTCAATAACAACTTTATTCATATATTGTTGAGTCACATCAGTTTGTACCAACCAACCTTTCAGTGACATGTTAGTTTTATTTTAAAAAGACAACTTTAGAGAACTGGTTCTTCACTGCATTTGTGTTTTAATGTTTGTCTGTTCAGACACAGTTATGGGATATTTCAAGGATCTGGGTTTTATCTCGAGTAGTCGTCCCATACAGTCGTCATGGTGACTGAGAGATGTCCGACCTGTCAGCAGCTCCTGCTGAAAGCATCATGTTGGTCCGAACAGGGTGGGACCAGTTAAGGGCAGCGATTCAGAAGGATCCTCTTGGTGACCTAAATCAGATGATGATCCAGTCTTCATCCTGGACCAGCAGGTCGGTGTGGTCCCCGAAGACTCCCTCCTAATCCTGCATCAGCGGTGTCCTCAGAGCAAGGCTGCCATTGGGATTTGCGGGTTCCATCGTTATGATTGACAGGTTCCATCATTGTGCTCCTACCTTTATATGTTCATGTGGTTGATTGTGAGATTGTTGCAGCTCCACTCTTGTGTAACTTATTTGGTGATTGGGGACTGTCGTGTCTTTCACGTGGTCGTGAACTTATTGTTGACGTTACGTTTCCTCATATTCTGCACTTCACTGCATCACCAGTGAGTGTCACCAACGGACAAAACCTCAGAAAAGTGCGTACGCCAGACTTGATGTGTGCGTGAAGGACTACAACTTTCCACGTTCAAATCACTTTTTGAGCATCCGACCGTAAGCGTAGAAAGTGGCTTACGCATTTTTTTTGTGCGACGCACTATTTGTACATGAGGCCCCAGGTCTTGATCCATTGAGTCCAGCTGTGCTCAACCCAAACAAGTCACATGGATTCTCCCCCCTGTGGGTTCACGTTCTGCAGGAGGGACCATATGGGTCTGGTGCAATGTGTCTTGGGCAGCAGCTTAAGGGATGGGTTTTAGCATGGTCACTTTTTCAAACTGGGTCTTTGAACATGGAATATTAGGGGGGATCATATTTCTACAATTTTAAGAGGGAAAGTGGTGGGGTGGGATGGAAGAAATGCCCAAGCATGCTTTGACATGTAAAATGTGGGTATTAAACATTAAACAAGTTACCTTTAAACTGAAGGAGGACTAGTTCACCTCCTGACCTATAGGCACAGTAGGTCAGGGGGTGGACTGAAACTTGATGGGATGCTTTATAGGAACCACAACCACTGAACCAGTCAGAAGCAGCTGTATAGACTCCTCTGACTTTTGTCTTGCTGATGAAGAGGAGAATTAGCTGTTGGATGTCTATATAAATCATCTCAACACAAACCAGACGCCAGCAGCTCCGATTTCTCTAAGTTGCTTCAGAAACCATAATCTGTAATCAGGGCTCTGACTGGACCAGGGAAGAGGAACGTCCTGCATATGATTTCCTTTCCTATGATTGAGTCCAGTTAAGTCCACACCAGAACCCTCCTCTTGAATCCACTGAGGAGAGATTTTTAAATCCAGCTTTTCAGAAAAGACCCCCTTTTTGTCTCCTCCTGCTGCACTGGTCTTTATTTTTCTGAAATGACCACCTCTTTTAGGTAACACACAGGAAGAAAAAATCCAAAGAAAAATAGATTTGCTTATAAATTAGACTTATCTCACAGATTCAAGCCCCAGCTCGGTTTAATTCATCTTTTCTCATACTTTTTTCTGTGTGGGGGTTGGGTGGTGGTTACCATGGGTTACCAACATTCACAAATTAGGTATGTGCTCATTCAGAGGCCTATGTTTCAAAGAGGAACAGTTTTTAGACTGTAGTCCATTCTGGTTGGAAAACACTAGTTGATGACAATTAAATGTTTTTGTGTGTCCAGTCTGCTGAATTTTACTTTTTCACGTACACCGCCAGATAAGAATATGCTGAGACGATCAGGGAAATGCAGGTAAAGAAAACTAAGCTATACTTCCATTTTCTATTGCTATTTGTTTCTTTGCAGATAGCCTTGATCATTCGTGAGGATTTTTAACAACTTAATTTCAGTTGTTTATCCACATCGGTTTTTATAGTTAAAGGTATACTCTGTAATGTTGGAGAGCTAGCAAGATTTGAAAGTGGCACCTCCTCTAAGCCCCGCCCCCTCCTCCCCCTCCCGTCAGCGCTCCGTCCAAAGCCACGCCCCCACAAACTTTGGGGAACGCGCATTTGCAGGAGTCGAGTTTTCCAGGACATTTTGGACAGCACATTTTCAACAAAACTACCCCAGGTCTCATTCACCTGTAAGCGGGGCCGGTTTTAGGGGGGGGCAGGGGTGGGCTGTGCTCACCCAAACGTGCGTCCTGCCCACCCAATCAAAGTTATGGGGATCCTTTATTTTTTTATAATTTTATTTTTTTATAAATATGAAAAAATATCACAGAATATCTGTACCGTTTCTGATTGGGTGGGCACTGCGCATCATTTTTAGACACAACAATGAAACAGATCTGCCCCGACCAGGGATCATTTTAAATCATTGTTAAAATATCTTTTTGCACTGACTTTTCCTCAAATTTTAGTAGACCTTATTTGATGTTTTTATGCTTTTATTTTGCTTTATTAGATTTATTTGTTTATTCTATCATTGATTTTGGGATTTTTAGAGCTGTGCTGTACTATACAGCATTTTGATCAACTGAGGATGTTTTAAATGTGTTATAGAAATATACCTGACTTGGCTTGTATTGTCTGGAAATAGGGGCAATTTCAGCAAATGTGACAAAAATAAATGTACAAACTGCAAATTTAATTAAACCAAGATGATGTGGGTTTTTTTGTTTTGTTTTTCTGGACTAATGGCTGTCAATAGATAGCAGAATGTCAGCATTGGTGTTTCACTGTCAGTGCTCAGGCCCTAATAACGTGAAAATAAACAATGACTATATAATAATGCATGGACAGATGAACAAAAACTGTACCGGCATCTGTTCAAGCTTTCCGCCTATTAGGAGTAGGAAAGCCTGAACAGATGAGTTTTTCATTTCAAGTGTTGAAGTGTGGAAGGGCTGATGTTGCAGAGATCTAGTGGGAGTGAGTTCCATAGTTGAGGGACAGAGTGGCCGAATGCTCTGCCCCCCGTATTGAGATGGACAAAGGGTATAGACAGATGGTCTCTCCTGCTTATCTTCATCAGTACTCTCTTTGCAGCATTTTGTGTCAGCTGGCAACTGTTTAAAATCATTTTTAGGACATCTTAGTAAGGACAAGCTGCAGCAGTCAAAACAACAATTGCATGGCCAGCTGTTCCTGCATCTCTCACAAAATAAGATGTTCCTTATTTTGGTGAAAAAAGCAACCTCAGAAATGTGTTTTTTATGTGTGATTTATGGGAGAAACCTTGGTCAAAAATAACTCATGGTACGAGATGCAAAATGAATACCATCTACAGGAATTAAATGCATCAGTAGTATACATTGGAATAAATGCTGTGAGCTGACTGCAGCTATGTTTTAATGTCAGACAAGCTGATTTGTGGTGGGTGTTTCTCTAAAGGAATTAAACAGAGCTATGTCTTTAGTGGGAAGGAACACAGCTGCCTTCACCCACCTTCAATAATGGATTTAATTTTACCATTCTTTGTCTCATTCAAATAACAAAAATGCATTTCATCACATCGTCCAACCTTCATTTCCCTGCTTAAAAAGTACACAGCGAGTACCCTGTGTGTTTCCCACTCCAACACGCTTCACGCTAAAGCTGCCATATGAGTGGGCAACCTTGAAACTGTGCAACTGATACGTTGGTTTGCACTGCAAAATGGTGCAGCTTCACAAGTTCAAAACTGGTAAAATTACTGCACTTTCAACTCAGAAATATTACAGGCAGGTTATAAAGAAGACACATTTTCTTTCATTTCATTCAGTTCATTGAGGTTTTTGGACATTTATGTGTGCACAGCTCTCTTACTGTGAACTCATGCAGCACAGAGCAGTAATCGTGATGCTTCTGACATGTCTTCGTCATATCTTAAACAAACAATCAAATTTTTAGTTCTCTTAAGGAATAAGTGAACAAAATAATTTTTTTTCTAGCACATATGGTTCTCGAGAAGCGAGCCAAAACCTGAATGAGATTATTATAGCACCACCTACAGGTCAGCATGGGTCATTTCCTTTCACTGACATGGAACATGGAAGTTTGGTGCTTGTATGAATTAAAGTTTTTTTCTGCCGAGTAATAATTATAATAACCCTAATTAGAAAACTTAACATGTTAATAAAGATATAGATTGATAAATGTAGTAGAAATGTTGTAGAAATGTAGATGAGCTGCAGTACTGCTGGCCGCCACGTGGTGGTGTTCCTCTTGAAAAAAGTCTTGAATGTTTTCCACTTGTTTATAATTTTTCCGTGTATAAAAAAATGTCTTATAATCCATTCCTGGTTTTTAAGTGCTTCTTTAAAGTTTAAACTAATTTCTGACGTTTTTCCATCTTAGCATTCTTTTAACATACACCTGTCTGATCAAAATCAGCATACTGTCAAAACGCCTGCGGTTCGAGAGGTCTGCACACCTGCTGATGACCAATCCATCAAGGACTGATGATTAGCAGCACCTACTGTAGCTCAGGCTCATCCTCTTAGATCTCATGAAAGTAGTAGGGGGTACTTCATTTTTAATTTATCTCTCTTCACTTGTCAGTATAGCATATGATTGAAAAGCATCAGTGTTTTAGCTGTCAGAAAATGTCCATCTGCATTTCTGTATTTGAACACTATCTTGGTAAAAAAACGTTGTGTGTTTTTTTTTCACTTCAAAGAAGACAAAGGACTATGGGAAAATGAAAACTCCTACATTTGTAGAAACACATGTTTTCTCTTCAAGTCTCACATCACTACAGCAGATTCACCGCATGACAACATGATTTTAAATCATGGTCATCCAGTGCAGTGATGATGCTTGTGGGTGATTCTTTTATTCCTTTTCAGATCTCTGCCTTTTTTCTGCAGCTTTTAATGATGCATTTGATGCTCCAGTGTGACTATCCAGGTGGTGCAAACCAGAAATAAACTGGAGGGAACTGATCTCAGGAGTGTGACGGAGAATTTGTTCTACCATGCACTTTAGCAGTCAAAGAGAGCTGCCCAGGCTGGTTCTGGTGCATTTTTATGAGACCTTAACCCTGATATACGCCTCTTTCACACTCTGTTCCGTTGTCACTTGTTCACAGTAATCAGAAATCTGAAAATGAAACGTTTATGCCAGAAGATGTCTCAGAAAATGCTCAGGCGGCACTCAGATGTGCCGGATAAAGAGGAACACCTCCACCACGTGGCGGCCAGCGGTACTGCATATCATCTACATTTCGACAAGAAATATTTATAAATATATATCTTTATTTATATGTGAAGTTCTCTACTTAGGGTTATTATAATTATTACTTGGCAGAAAAAAAATCTTTAAGTAATTCAGCACCAAACCTGCTCCATGTCAGTGAAATGAAATGACCCATGCTGACCTGTAGGTGGTGCTATAATAATCTCATCCAGGTTTTGGCTCACTTCTCGAGAACCATATGTGCAAAACCTACAGGTTTTGTGCAAAAAGAAAATTATTTTGTCCACTTATTCCTTTATGCCTATAATTATTTCAACCATTAAAGGGAGAAAAAACTAACTGGAAGTAAAATTATTTTTATCTGATTCTTCCAAAACTTTAATATATTATCTGTTGCTGATAAAAGAAATGAATAAAACTACTTCATTGACCAGTCTTGAAGTTGAGTCAAAGGCCAATCTCTTCTGATTGCAAAGTCCAAACATCATTAAACTTGGCTTTTAGTATGCAAATGATATTCAACAGAACAGGTTAGATTTTGCAGAATTTCAATTGAAGGGAGCATTACAAATGCCACATGTCAGTAACTCAAGAACTGCTTCACATGGACCTAAACCGTTTGGCAAAGTCACACTTGAACTCATTTGATGTCACGTTCTAATAATTTGCGCTTAAGATCTAATTCTAGCAGTCATTATCTGCCACAGAAAATGGTTCATCTTCATGAACTCATTTATACACACACATAGCAGCTACAATCTAAATCAACACAACTCAACATTTATACGTTGTATCTCATATATCACCAGCTTTAATGGTAGAATAAAAAAGTGGGTTCTTCCTCTGACTTCTTGGAAGGTGTTGGATCCAACAAACCCACTGATGACCACTGATATATATAAATATATAAATATAATTTTTCAAATAATTTTAAAGCAACACACAGCAACTACAACATGTATGTATGTAACAACATGTATTATTTGTATCTGTATATGGTGATATTATTTCTTCATGAGTGCAACATCCTTTTCGAAAGACAACAAATTTCATGATGTTGCATTCATCCCGTACTCTGGACAAATATAAATAAATAAATAAATAGGGTTTTTGCTTTTTTCAGCTTGGTCTCCTGGCCAACATTGTGCCCTTTCTAAACAGAAAGGATCTGTAGAAGGCAGCCTAACGCCTCTATTAGCTCGAGGTTGGATTATTGAAATGCCCTTTACGTTGGCCTCGAGCAGTGTTTATCAGGCGCCTTCAGCTTGTTTGTTTTTACCAAATACCTTCAGGCATGTCCACATTACTCTCATTCTTCATTCTCCTTTGGCTCCTGGTTTGTTTTATGATTCATTCATGGTTCTAAACATCCCATATTATGCTTATTCTGACTTTTCAAGGCTTCAAATTGTAATTTCAAAACAGACATTCTCCAAATATCTCTGTTCCTGTGGCACATGCACGGCAGTGACATGTCTGTGTGGTTTCAGCAGACAGTGGGGATCAGAGAAACAGGGAGCAGGAGCTCACAGATTTGGGTTGCAGGACCTTTGAGTTACAATCATTGCTCTATCATACACTGTTGTAGTGCTTGATTAATATGACGAGGTTTCAAAATGACATGATATGCAACCCTTAATGTTTTTTATAAGGCCCAGCTCAACTTCACCATCAGGTTTAGGCACATTGAGTCTCTGCAGTCATCCAAACTGCTTTCAGACACGCAGTGGGGTGATCATGCTTTTGCAGTTACTGCTTTGACATCATAGATGATGTGACCTCCTGACATTTCCAAACACTGACACTTTTCCAAAAATTGTCTGCACTCTTGAAAACTTCACCAAAAACCTTCTACATTTAGGGGACGTTTAACTCTATGTTCATAGGGAATTTACCGAAACCATTTGACTTTTTAGCAATTTTTCCCCAAAACTGTCAATCTTTTAGCAGATTTTACATGATGTATGTTTTGGCAGTTTTCAAAGTAATTTACATTTACAGTATATAAAATGTTAGGTTTCTGCCTTATCTGGCTATTGACATTATACTGCTTCAACACATTTCTGATTTGGATATTTGGGGTTTATCTGAACACTTCAAACATTGCCCTTCTTTTTAATATTTTGAAATAATTTTTTTAAAGTGGTTTCGATATTAAATTGAACTTCTTTCAAAGACTGAAAGTTATGAAGCGTAATGCTTTCTTCTCTCATTGGAGCTACGTTCCTTCTCTGGTTGTTTTACTTGAAAACAATTTGAGATCTTTCCAGCCTCCTTTCACCCCAGACATAGTAAAGTGATATGCAGTTGTCTCAAATGTCAAGCAGGACACAAGTTGGTCGATATTTGATAGTCCCTATTCTCTGCCATAACTTTTGAACGGGTTGTGATACAGACATGTGGGTGGTATCATCGGACTCGGTATTGAGTACTTGACCTTCATTGGCCTGAATTAGCCCCGCCCCTTCTTCTGATTGGTCAATATTTGATAGTCCCTATTTTCTTTTTTTTTTTTTTGTTTTTTTTAATTTTTTTTATCCCCGATTTTTTACCCATTTCATCACCCAGTGCTCATACCTAGACAGTCCTTGGCATTGTTCCCCTCTGCCAACCCAAGGAGGGCCCTGCACTGAGCTCAGGTCTCCTTCTTATCCTGAGGAGTGATGGACCGCTTCTTTTCACCAGACAGGATGAGGATTCTCCGGCCGAACGTAGCGCGTGGAAGGATCACGTTATTCCGGCCGGATCCTCCCCACCCCATCTGGCGCCCCGGTTGGCCAGAGGGGGCACTGTAGCCCAGGACTGTTGCATGTTTTTGTGAGGGTAGCTCACATTAGCTACCCAAGGGAACACGGGGAGAACATACAAACTCCACACAGAAAGATCCTTTCGCCAACCCCACCCATGGTGTGGGCACTGAAGTCATGGGGGAACTAACACGCACTTCAGCACCCACAGCGTCCCCGGCGGGAATCGAACCCAGGACCTTCTTGCTGTGAGACGGCCCTATTAGTCCCTATTTTCTGCTATAACTTTTGAATGGTATGACATACAGAGTCGTGGGTGGTGTCATCGGACATGTGGATACATTTCCAATTTAATTGTTCATACAATCTAAATGACTCGACTGTATCTGTAAGAAAGGATATAATCTTTTTCGGAACAATAAATAGGTATTCTCCAATATCTTGCTAGAAAACCAGTCTTATTTCAAGGAAGGAACTTAAAGATCTTTTGTTCGTAACACCTGAAGAAAGATTGTGGTGGAATTGGGAGGGACATAAAACAATAAATAAACTGTAATACAACCAACATATTAACTAAGGAGATTTTCCCAAAAAGTGTTAATGTTTTCCCCTATCCATGGTTGTAAAATCTTATCTATTTTTGTCAACCTATTATTATAGTTCATCATACACAAGTCTTCTACATTTTCTGGAATCACAATACCTAGAACATTAACTGGCCCATCAGTCCAGGCAATAGGCAAATTACTGGTTATTTTGTAACTTGCACTTTTTAGTGCCCCTGTCCTAATTTTGAGACTCTCACACACACACACACACACACACACACACACACACACACACACACACACACACACACACACACATACACACACACACACACACACACACACACACACACACACACACACACACACACACACACACACACATACACACACACACACATACACACACACACACACACACACACACACACACACACACACACACACACACACACACACTTGTGTAAATAAATTCTGATTAATTTGAATGAGAGATGTTGTTTGTGTTTATTTTATACATATTTGTCACAGCTGCTGGTTGCAAAGGTCTGTGCTCGGACTTCTACCTTCACTATTATTCTGTAATGCCCCCCTTGGCAACAGGCAATGGAATAACAGCTATTTTGAGACTGATTTTGCTGATAGTTATTATTTTCCTAATAAGTCAGGTGGTGCCCCGTTTTGATTGATTCATTTTGATAATTAATTTTGATAAGTAATCTTCTTTATTAATTATTAATAATTATCAAAAGACAATTATTAACTCTTTAATAACTGAACCACCCCTTTGTTGCACAACAACTCCCATTAAACAACTGATTAAATACATTTTTCTAGTAAAATAACATACATTCTATTAAAACGAACACGGACCAAGGATTATTGGCTTCCTGTTGCACTGATGGAGAGGAAATTATTCATAATTTTGCATTCAACTTTTTTACTCTTTTTCAGTATCTGAAATCAAAAACACAGATTAATGCTATTAAACCTTAAAAGTAAGCTCTTGAATAAAGACAGGCATGTACCCCCATATCAGACTTACCCTGCGTTCACACTGAAAGCGTCACGGTGAGGCCGGCTGGCTGCCATTCATTGTCTATGAAAACGCGCGTTGAGAAGCGGCGGGAGCGGCGCTTCAATTTGAAGTTGAAAAATCTGAACTTTATGCAAATGAGCAGCGGCGACGCCGAGGCAGCGTCTAATCACAGACCGGGATTTCCGAAGCGAGAAGCCTCAATGCAGATTGTACTTTCATGTACTCATAAACGTACACTCATTCACATGCGTACAGGAGCAGAGCTGTGCACTAACAAACTTATTTTATCAGGAATTAATGTATTTCATCCAGCAAAATTAGATTTTTGCTGATTTGACTGCCGTTTTTACCTGAACTGATCACGTGAAACACGTATCTGATGTTGAGGAGCTGGATGGTCCGAACAATTTTATTTGCTACGTTGATCCAACAAAAAATAATTAAAACCTGTGCTTATTAATCACAAAACACAGGTTAAACATCATGACCAAATCCGCTCCGACCCGGTGTGTCTGTATCAGCGCAGACAGACTGCAGCTTCGCCTGAATTATGGTTCCGCGTTAAATCGACGGCGTAGGGTCGCGGTGCGGTGCGCGTCGCCGCGTACCCTACGCCGTCGGTTCTGACGCGGAACCATAAATCAGCCTAGGCGGATTTATGGTTCACCGGGAGCAAGGGAGCATGGCGGTTGATGTTGATCCGCTGACCAAACTTGTTAAGGAGCATCAAACTCACTCTTATCTACGCGGAAATAACGCTAAAATATAAAGAAGGCGTCCCAAAGTGTGATTTATGGTGAAATAGGAAACTGAAGATGTGTACGCTATATGAGTAGGCTGTTCCCACTGTTCCCTCCACTTCTGCAGCGCAGCTTCAAGCCCCGCCCACTGCATCCGTCAACAGTACAGGAAGCTTTCAGTGTGAACGCTCCAAACAGCGAGATGCTGGCGTCGGGAGATTTTTGACGTTTTCAGTGTGAAGGCAGGGTTATTCTATTCCCCATTCCCAGTATCATGTCAGGTTCATTCCACGTGACAGTTGGACTCTGGATTTCCAGCCAAGAGGGAGGGTAGGTGGAAGAAGCTGTCATAAAAAAGCTCCTGGTGTCAACCAAAGAAAACAGCAGGTGTGGACCATGTATGGGTATTGTGCTGTCTGCTGTCAGGGAAACCTACATGTTCTCTGAAGTACAGCTCATGTCCTCTGTGACAGATCTGACTCATGTTAACACTTATCAGTGCCATATCTGAGACACAGGTGGCAAAATGAACCCAGAACAGGATCAAATGTAGGTGACCGAGTGACAGCAGGTCCCAGTTGAGCTCCACTATGTTTATTTGTGTTTAATTATGCTGTAAAGATAGACATTCTAACATGGAAGTCAATGGAAATTGACCCACATTTGGAACCAGCCCCTAGTGTTCAGTTTAGGAAATTATGCATCAGACAACACACAGGTGAGGATAAACTCTGTTAGATAACAAGCCGGTGGAACAGAGTAACCCTAGTTTAGGTTAATAAATGGGTGATATTTGCTCAGTTTTGGTAAAGCCGAACTAAATTAAAGGATAATGTAATACTCTTCAGTGATTACAAGGATTGATTTGCTATAAATACTTCCAGCAGCAACATTTCCAGACAGTCATGCTATAGAGTTGATGAATAAATCCAGTTGTGAGCCCAGCAGTCATTTACTTGTTTTTATTTTCTGTATTACAGCCTCCATAACTCATCTTTAGATGGTGACTAACTCCAGTGAGAAGGAACCAGAAACCATTTCTGAGAAAGTCTGAATTATTTCCCATTAAGACTTTATTATCCTTTCACATTGGATTGTGTATTAATCTGGAGGCTATTCTCATTTTAAGAATATAAACTAACAATAATAAAACAGCAGCACACTCCTCTCCAATCAAAACAGCGTCTGTTATAAGAAGCAATGATTTGGTTTGATGTGTGCATCCCTGAGGAAAACAACGTCATAATGTTTGTCATTTTAATTTCATATCACTTCTTTCAGCAACAAGCTGCACTGCAGCAACAACTTTCAAGGGGATATAAGTGATGTTAGTGTGTCTGAATACAGAGGCACCTGCGCACGTGACCATGATTTCATCTCATCAAATGTCACCCACATTTGTTTAATTCAGCAAAGTAAATGTCAGCGCTCATCAGATGAAGAAAGTGTTGCTGTGTTTTTTTTTTCCCAGAAAAGCGGCTTGTCAATGAAACTGTGAAGCTTTGTGGAGTTTTTTAACCCTGCATTGTCTTTTACTCCTCCACTCTGTTACATCCATCCATCCATCCATGCATCTTCAGTATCCATTTCTTTTTTATTCTTTTTTATACTCAGAGCTACCAGCAACAACAGGCCAGAAGCACATAGGGCCGGTTCTCTCATCATTGTTTGAAGTTTTTTCTTTTTATTTCGGTCATTTCAAAAATAAGAATTCAAATACAAAATAATTAAAGAAAACAACAAATAAACATGTTAATGCTAATATTGCATTAGACCAAAATATATAAACAAAACAAGACCAAAAAGGTGTAGGCTGAAGCTTAGCTTATTACACCTACCCTTTTATAATCGATTTCTGTCAGCTCCTACATATACCGCTACAGAGCAGTAAAGAAAAAAAATTAATATACTTTTTGTATATTGAAAACATTCAATATACTGCATAGACCTATTATCTATTTAAGTTCTGACACTTACATAAACACTCATACAATATGATCATACTTAATGAGCATCTTGTTCTTCAATATTTGGTATGTACTGCACTCTTTAATTTCCATTTCCATCAACAGTCATATTTTGAAATCAACAAGTTCATTAAATTTGAGCATCTGGCAATTAATAAATAATGTATTTGTTGGTTCACGATAATCAGCTCTGTTGATAACTCTGATTGCTCTTTTTTGGAGCAAAATAATTAGGGCCCAAGCCCATAATTGGTGCAAATTAGCCCTGCCCCTTCTTCTGATCGCACATATTAGTTTATAAAAACATTTGAAACATTTTATTTTAGTGTGGGGTTTTTCTATGTGGATGTGGAAAAGGACATGTGGAAGGGGCTAAAGATTTAAAAGCGAGCTGCTTGTTTAAGCGAGGTGGACCAATGTTGAGGAGCTCCAGATGTTTTCCAAACCTAAAGTATCAACTGGATGAAGATGTTTAACCGCGGGAGTGTAGTTGTGAATGTGCTTTTGTCCCATCAGAGCAACAGCTGGATCAAACAGCTGGATATGAACATAGTTAAAATGAATTAAAAGAGCAGCTTTAATTCAATGTTCCCTGCAGGCAAACTGGGGTGGATTAAAAAAACATTTCTGCAACCAACAACAATGAACAGCCATTAAAGGGGATGTCAATAAAACAGCTGCAGAAGCTGGTAAAACAGCACAAGAACGCTTTTTTTTATGCACCTTTATTTGTTTAGCATCAATTCACATTCCAATAACGATAATCCCATTCAGTATAGATATGAGTTCATAATTGCATAAACACATCCGAGTTCAGGAACACAACAGATTGCATCAAATCGTGATGTAACCCCCCCCAATCCCCCATCCTAGGGAAGCAAAAAATCTCCATCACTGGCGAGACATCTTTCTCGGGAGTCATACCTGATGCCACATGCCTCTGCAGCAGTAACTGCAGGTACACTGCAGGTAAGCTAATATTTCTTATATTTTATGTTATATAGCAACGCAGTGTCAGCCAGGAGATGCTTTTAAAACCCATTTAAGAAACGATGGTAGGAATATAGTTTATTGTGCGTGGATTTCTTTAATTGTAGGATGTTAAAAGTTTGTTAACCCACAAACTTTCTCTTTTTGTATCTGTAGTTAGTCTGGCAACAAAGGCAACTGTCAAAACCCAATTTCTTTAATCTGCTTTTTTGGGTAGATCAGTACAAATTCCTGCTTCAACCAGTAGTCCCCCCCTCTGACTCCTGCATCACTACTGAACCCAGACAGAAATCCTGACGATGTTCTCAACAGCGACATCCTGCAGAACCAAGAACGTACAGTGAACGCCGCTAAAAAAACGCAAAACGCTGCGGAAGATTAAAGGCCCTTTTGTGCAGAAAAATGAAATAAATAAAATGTGACTGGTCTTCCTCTGTGACGTGTGTGTTCATTTATTTTTCACCTGGTAGAACATTACAAAACTGACTGAAACTAGTATTTAATTCAGATAATTTAAAGGAGCTTGAGGCCGGATTGTGGCAGGATTTATGAAAAAAATCCGTATACATTTTAAGTTTTCTAGTAATAATGTCAGATGAAGCGTTCCAAACCCAAAAGAATGAGCCCTCTAGTGTATCTCTCCGTTGCCTTGAACAGGCTGTGTGCTGCAAAATGTGCTGCAATTCGGTCCCGAATTTCCCGCGCTGGGCTGCGGATGTGACGTCACATGACGCTGCATGCGCGTTCTCCCCGTTCTCCCGTGCCGACTTCACTGTTGGCTGCAGTACCCCCAACTGCCGTCTTGGTGAAGGGTGGCGCTAGAGAGTCTCATTTCTTAAAAGGAGCCTCAAGCTCCTTTAAGTGCATAAACTGTTTTAAATGCTCAATTTAAAGAACAAAAACTAACATGCATATTAACACAATTTAAAACACAATTACACATGTGGACAAATGTGTTGGTAACCTTCCATTAAAGTAAAAAACAAAAAAGAAAAACCGCAATGGTCAGTGTAATAACTTGAAAGTCACAAACATAAATTAAAGCTGCAAGCAGCGATGAACGGGCCCTCGCACTCATAAAACTGAACTTATCATCATAAGCATAATGACACCATCCACGACTTTCTATGTCAAACCATTCAAAGGTTATGGCAGGAAAAAGGAACTATAAAATATCGACCAATAAGAAGAAGGGGCGGAGCCAATTTACACCAATGAAGGTTAAGGATTCTAAACCAAATCCAATGACACCACCCACGAGTCTTTATGTCAAACCATTCAAAAGTTATGGCAGAAAGTAGGAACTATCAAATATGGACCAATCAGATGAAGGGGGTGCGCACTTTTTGGCATCTATCGTCACCACGGTAACACTTTTGACTGAGAAAAGTAATGCGCATCGTCGCAGGATCGAGACGCACATTTTGAAGTATAACACACCTGGGTGCACGTTACTGTTCGGGCGAAGAAGCGGACGAAGAAATGGCATAAATTGCGCCAAAATAACACGATTAGCTCAAAATGGCCGACTTCCTGTTCGGTTTCGGCCATGGCGCCAAGAGACTTTTCTTTAAGTTGCGACATGATACAGGTGTGTACCGATTTTCGTGCATGTACGTCAAACCGTATTATGGGGCTTGAGGCACAAAGTTTTCTAGGGGGCGCTGTTGAGCCATTGGAACACTGAATGTGTTGCTCAATATACCTCTATTATGCTTTTACAGGACTGCTTTGTGAACACTGACCACTATTTTAAAGAAGTTGATAATCAAATGTTAAATAATGTTTTAAATGCTTCAACCAAGAGAAATATATACCTTATTTTTTTGCTACTATTAATGTCTGGCAACGCGCAGCCAAATCCTGGCCCAGCCAAATGCAGCCAGATTGCCACTCCGGCTGATTTTAAATCAAGATCTGGGTTAGCCCTCATTCACTTGAATGTGTGCAGCCTTCTCTCCAAACTCGATTTTATCCGTATCTGGGCTGTTTCAACTAACGCTGATGTTTTTGTCATATCTGAGTCTTGGCTTAACAAATCAATTTCTGACTCAGACATCTCCATAAATGGTTATAATGTATTTCGTGCCGACCGACCTAAGAAAGGTGGCGGCGTTGCCATTTATGTGAAGACAATGTTTTGTTTTACTCGGTTGATTTCTAGTTCAGTTCCTAAACAGCTTGAATTTGTAGCTTTAAATGTTGAAGTATCCAAGGGACATGTTGTTACAGTAGTGGGCTGCTACAGACCCCCCTCAGCGGCCAATGAGTCCTTGTCATCATTAACAAGCCTTTTATCCCAACTACATTTTAAGGAGATTGTTTTACTGGATGACCTAACTCCTGTGTCAGATGATTTAAAAAACCTGTGTGTCTCATTAAATGTATCTCAGATTGTGGATAGTCCTACTCGTCCTAATGTTAAATGCCCTAGCAAATCTTCCCTAATTGACCTCATATTGACAAATGCTCCACATAAATACTCAGCAGTGGGTGTTTTTGCTAATGATGTGAGTGACCACTGTGTTATAGCTACCATTAGAGATACAAAGGTTCTGAAAGGTAAACCACGCATAATTATTAAAAGAGACACAAAACATTTTGTCGAACAGGCTTTTTTAAATGATTTATTTTATTTTGACTGGGGTAGAACTAATCTGATTGATGTTGAATTAGCTTGGTCTTACTTTTTTAATGGTTTTAATGAAATTGTAAATAGACATGCTCCCCTGCGTACATTTAGAGTGAAGGGCAGGGATAACCACTGGTTCACTGCAGAATTATCTAGTTTGTTGCACAATAGAAACAAGGCCTGGGGAAAAGCTAGGAAGACAGGCCTCGAGTCAGACTGGCTCCACTTTAGACAGCTTAGAAACCGTTTTACTGCTCACGTCAAAAGTGCAAAATCAAAGTTCTATCTTTCTGCTTCGACTGAAAATCTGAACAATCCAAGGAAATTCTGGAAAGCCATTAAATCTTTATCTGTTAGTGTCAACCATAATGAGTTGCCTCCTTCCATTACTACTGAATCTGGCATTATCTCGGATAGAGCTACAATATTGAATTGTTTTAATAAGCACTTTGTATCCTGTGGTTCACTGTTCAATTCTGTCTCCGGTTCTGCATGTGTGGACACTGCAGGTTTTGATTCAGAACAAGCTTGTGTGGATCACCCATTCTGCTTCTCTCCTTTTTCTGTTGAAGCTGTACATGAAGCCCTAACCAAGATAGATACTCGAAAACCGTCTGGACCAGATAATTTTGAACCATTTTTCTTAAAGTTAGCGGCAGATTTCATTGCTCCACCCCTTACGTATATTTTTAATCTCTCCATAAGCTCTAAGATGATCCCAAAGGTATGGAAGTCCGCTTATGTTCTCCCTCTGCTAAAAGGAGGGGAGGCCACTCTTTTAAATAATTACAGGCCCATTTCAAAACTATCAGTTCTGGCTAAGATTCTGAAAAAGCTTGTTAGTGAACAGCTAAAGGAGTTTTTATGTAGAAATGACATTCTATCTAAACACCAGTCTGGTTTTAGGAAGCAACACAGCACCATTTCAGCAACAATGAAGGTTGTGAATGATATCATGGGCATTGTTGACAGTAAACTGAGCTGTGCAGCCCTGTTTATTGATCTGTCAAAGGCTTTTGATACTGTGGACCATCATATTCTGAGGCAGAGGCTGATTAGTATTGGATTTCTGAGCAGGCAGTGGGGTGGTTTGTAAACTACTAATGTGATGGTCTCACTTCTGAGTGGCTTAACATCCGAAATGGGGTACCACAGGGTTCTGTTTTAGGTCCACTTTTATTTTCTATTTATATAAATAGTTTAGGTCAAAATGTAAATGACGCTAACTTTCATTTTTATGCAGATGATACAGTGGTATATTGTGATGGCCCCTCCATTCCAGAGGCTCTTGCTAAGTTGCAGGCTGTTTTTAATGTTCTCCAGACTCAGCTCTCGCAACTAAAGCTAATTTTAAATGCTGATAAAACAAAGGTTAAGCAGTTCTCAAATGCTAGGAAGAAGCCAGTGAATACCTTAGACATTACTACTGCTCAGAGAAACAAAATAGAAGTAGTATCTAGTTATAAATATCTTGGTATCTGGCTTGATGACTGCCTTTCTTTTAAATTGCATGTAAATAATCTTCTTAAAAAACTGAGGTTAAAAATAGGGTTTTACTTCAGAAACAAGGCATGTTTCTCCTTTGAGGCCAGAAGGAGACTGCTCTCTGCAACATTTTTACCAATTTTGGATTATGGTGATCTATTGTATATGAATGCTCCTGCCCAGTTCTTGCATATGTTAGATACTGCGTATCATAGTGCACTGAGATTTGTTACAAAGTGTAAACCTCTAACCCATCATTGCATTCTGTACTCCAAGGCTGGCTTACCTTCACTGACATGGCGGAGGCTTAATCATTGGTACCTGTTCATATACAAAGCTATATTAGGTAAACTTCCATTTTACATTTGTTCTCTGATGAAGTTGAAAGCCATCAGTAGTTATAGCCTGAGATCAAATGATGCTATCCTGCTGTCCATATCAAGTGCGAGGACCAATCTAGGGAAGAAAGCCTTCAGCTGCTCTGCCCCACTTTCTTGGAATAGCCTCCAAAAAGACCTGAAGCTAAACACATTAGTCTCATTGTCTGATTTTAAAGCTCTTACAAATACATTTTTAAATGACATCTGTTGGTACTTGTCACTGTTTTTAAGTATTGTAACTTATTTACTGGCATTGTTTTGTGAGCTATCTTGCATTGTCCTTCTATTTCCGTTGATATTGATGTTGTTTTGTCTGTAACTTTAAAGGAGACCTATTATGGCATTTAATGTATATTTTAAACAGGCCTTGAATGTCTTAAAAACAATCTAAAGCTTGTTTTTTCTACATAAATCATAAATCCAGCCTGTGGGCCCTGTCACTAGTTTTACCGCTTCTAACCTCTTTTTCTGTGCTCCATTCTAAGGGAAGGGGGGGGTATGATAATGAGGCTCTGTGCTGATTGGCTCCCTGAATGACGTGTAGCAGGGGAGGAGAATAAACCTCGCTCTGCCAGAGCAGCCCGAGCCTGTAAATTATCACAACACTGAATTTTCACAAATGGCAACTTTATTGTTAAAAAAAATAAAATATGAGTTGTATATAAATAACATGTATGCACTATTTAAGCCGGATCTACCCGGTGGATGCTGAACGCTGGCCCCGGAGCCACGCCGGGCGCCCAGCATGGCTCCGGGGCGCATCGCCCGTTACCGGTGATCAAACGGACAGATTTCGATGAAAATCTTGGAGCCTGAAGCTGATCCGACCTGGGACGTACCCCAGAAATCCCTGCTCCCAAAGTGGCTGGGAACCTGGACAATTTAGTCGGACGGACCCGGTTTGGGAACCAGGAAGTAAGCTGGAGGAGCGCGCATCACCGCGGCTTTAACCGGGGAATCTGACCAGTTCCGACCGGCCGGGACCGCAGGAACCGGCCTGGACTGGTAGCAGGGACTCCCGGGGACCGACCAGCGGAATTTTAGCCGGATCTGCCCGGCGGATGCTGCGCGACGGGCACCGCAACCCCACGCCCTGCGCACAGATCGCTCGGGAGCGCATCCGCGGCGCATCGTCCGTTACCGGTGATTAAACTGACAGATTTGGCTGAAAATCTCAGAGGGTGAAGCTGATCCGACCTGGGACAGACCCCCGAGGACCCAGCTCCCAAACCATCCGGGAACCTGGATGATTTAACCCGGATCCGGGTCCGACTGGCTGAAGGAAGCACCGCTCCAGCTCCGTAGAGAGCTGGTTGTGGGCGTGGTTTCAGCAGCGGAGGCTGAACCCATGGAAATGAGCACCTATGGTGACGTCACCATAGGCGCAGATTCAGAATGGCTCAAAAAAAGGTCACGTAACAATGGGGGACTCTGCTCGGCGGGGGTCAGAGACCCTGCAGAATTTCATGGTATTTTGTCTCCCCTGTGCTGGCAGGGTGAGGGGAGACCACTTTATATATGTTAAAACAAGAAAAAACGGGTTTTTCATAATAGGTCCCCTTTAAAAGCTGCCATTTTTGGTCAGGTCTCCCTTGAAAAAGAGATCCTAGATCTCAATGGGACTAACCTGGTAAAATAAAATAAAAAATAAAACACCATCCGTCACTCAGTACGTACACATGCAGCGATTCAACATGGTTGCAGATCTGATCAGATAATGACATGCAGAAGATTGGATCAACTTATCTGATCACACATGCTGTTCTGAGATCAGACTGAATCAGATTGAATAAGCCACTGTAACCAGAGCATGGCTGACTCCGTGACGCTAGGTGGCGCTGTACCCGAGGTAACCATGGTAACCATTTCAACAAAGAGCCACTTCCGGTTGACCTCCGCTTAACAACAACAAGGAAAGGAAAAAGTGCATTCTCACTGCTTTCCTATTAATAATCTGTCTAAAACAGCCTTTCTCAACCTTTTTTCAGTCATGACACCTTTCAAAAGTGAATAAAATCTCACGACACCCCAGAGTAAAATATAATTAAAACCGCACTGCATCGCTCTGACTGTAAATGAATATGTCCCGTTTGTATCAATAACTTTAACACGTTAACTGCACCAGAGTAGAAGTCATCGTTCACTGTTGTGCTTAGTTGCCACGCTGATGGACAGAAACTATGGTGACTTTTAAAAGAAAGACTGCCTAAAGAGAATTTTCCAGCCGGCTTCACGCCGGCTGGAAAAGTGAAGTCTGATTTATGGTTCCGCGTTAAATCGACGCAGAGCTTACGCCGTAACGTACGCGGCGAAGCGCAACATACGTGTGCGTCGCCGCATAACCTACGGCGTAATCTCTGCGTTGGTTAACGCAGAACCATAAATCAGACTTAAGGCTGCAGCGGCGTGTGAGCGACGGATGACTGAGAGGGAGAACAGTTTCTCCAGGAGTGGAAGCAGCGCCGGCAAGTTATGCCACAGTTTGCAGATAGATTGTTGATGCGTGGGCTAACGTGTCTGCTGGGATTATTTTGCGAGCTTTTGCAAAAGCATTTCCGAGGCGCCGCGGCACGGAACGTGACTCTGACAGCGAGGAATCCGGACTGGTAGCTGATTTAGCGGAGCTCTTTAATGCAGAAACAAAGGATGAGACTTAATGGGTTTGATTAATGTAAAAACTGAAATAAAGTAGCCTACAATCAAACAAAGTTTTGCTCCCGCTGTATTTTTAAATACGCACACTCCTGTGCTTGTGTGTGTGTGTGTGTTCTTGTGTGTGTGCCGTTTCGGTCGGTGCGCCGTGTGTGTTTTAAATACAGAAATGACACAAGACTGAGACTATGCCTTTCCACACGGCGCCCGTATGGTCGCGAAAATACAGTATTTATATATGAAATGTTAGAATAGGAAATATTTTGACGACACGACACCCCAAGGTGCTACTACTGAGCAGCGTCGCGTCGTCTTCCGGGTGAATCCCCTCCCCCGGGGGAAAACCCCACCCGGGGGAAAATCTCGAGCATGCGCAGACTGTAATATCCATGTCCCCGTACACATGGCATTAACAAGGCGGTTGCGACTGGCTTATCTAGGTGCTGCAAGCGGGTTGATGAATCCGGTCTGATCAGATTGACTTGACTGACTTAAGGTGTTCACATGCAGTTTAAAAGTCAGTACGATGTGTGCAAATGATCTCCAACCAGCTTGAATCGCTGCATGTGCACGTACTAATGTTTGAATCAACGTAGATGACTGAGAACGCAAAACTGTTGAAAGTAAATCATTAGACAGCTAAGGTGGGACTTGTCAAGATACATATTGGCAAACGACAAAGCCTCTGGGAGAATGTCATTTGGACAGATGAGACAAAACTGGAGTTTTTTGGCGAGTCTGATCAGTATAAGCCTTCATAGAAAAGAAGACTGCAGCTGCTGTGAAACATGAAGGAGTTGAGATTTAACACTGACCACATAAAAGTGTTTTAACTATGAATATTTCAGGGCTTCTAACGATTTCATGAATGCCTAAACACCTAAATTTCACTCTGTGAAGTTTATACCCAGATTTGTGCCGCTCAAGTTTCATGAATGAGGTTCACTGAAATACAATAAACGTGTTGCTTCTGTCCACACGGAAGAGATGAGTCTCCTCTCGTGGCTAAAGGATGTTGCCTCCCTCTAGTGGACAAGTAAGGAGCTGCGAGTCCCGTCGTATGGTTGGAGAGTAGGATGTTTTTTTGGATTTTATTTACTACGGTCAAAAACTAGATTCATAATTTTCACTAAAACATGAAAATGTAGCCCTGCTTCTTTTTTAAAACATTTTGTACAATTACAACTAAAGGTAAGAAAAACCTCTGTTTTCTGTCCCCACCGGGAGACTTCATCATCATCTCCCTAAAACAGTAAAGAAAGAAAATATGAGCCGAAGTAGTAGAAACGTGAGCAAATTAAAATCAAGGAACTTTGGAAAAGATTTTTTAGTGATAACTCATATCACACCAAACTTGTTGTGAATACACAAATTCTGAATACACAAAAAAAGAAGAACAGCTAGCCCTTATTTTGCATTGCTTTTATTTCAAATATTTTGCTCACTCGGGATCACATCCTGTTATCTGAGCATTTCATCCATCATTATTCATCTGACAGTGTTGCTAACAGCCGTAGAGCATGTTGATCCTGCTGATGTCCCAGCGGGACAGACCGTTCCTCTGGCCGATCCGGGCGTTGGGGTTTCCAATGGGGGTGATGGTCTCCCTCCCCCGGCCCACGGAGAAGGCGAATCTTCCATAGTGCATGATGGAGGAGTAATCGTAGGGCGTGTTCAGGTTGTTGGTGTCGTGCTTGTGGAAGTTGTAGGCGCTCTTCTGGATGATGTTCATCCAGTTGATCCTGACGTATCTGTCGCGGTCGCTCCTGGTCTGCTCGTGCTGGAAGCCCAGAGCGTGGTTGAGCTCGTGCTGGACGATGCCACCGTAGATGCAGCCCGCCCTGTTGAGAGAGAGCTCCTGCCTGCCTCCCTGTCTGCCCAGGGCGGAGTAGCATCCGCCTTTGTTCACAATGCTGATGTAGTCGTTCTCGTTCCTGCGAGGGGTGAAGCGGACGCAGGTGCGGCTGAAGGCCCTCATGGCGCCCTCGATCGTCTGCCTCTCGTACCCGGAGAACTGAGAACTTATCGTGTAGGCGATCACCACTTTGCCATTGGAGGCTTTTTTCCACAGACAGCTGTTGTACCAGCACTTCATGGCGTTTCTGGTAACGGGAGCCACCAGGTCTCCTTCCAGCAGGAACTCCTCTGTGGCGTTATTGGTGGTCAGAATCTGGGTGGTCATGTCCACTTCCGTTTCTTCATCTTCTGCCATCTCTGCACCTGAACCTTCATCCTCCTGGAAAGGTTGAGCCTGAGAGAGGCCGAGCAGGAGCAGCAAGAGCAGGCTGGCAGAGGGACTCATCTTCAGGTGTGGAGAGACTCCTTGGAGCTTGATGTCTGCTCAGTCCGGTCCAGGGTCTTTATACGCTCCTGCACAGGTGTGTCTGCAGCAGGATTATGGGTGGGGGGCTACACTGTTAGGCCTAATGTCAACCTCTGCAGGGAGGACTCTGCAGACAAACCTACTCCTCAAACACGCTTTCTTATAACTATTGATTAAATGGATAAAGTCAGCTTAACTAGCGATATTTACTTCATCTGAACACTTTGTAAACTTTTCAACCAGTGAAATGTTTTCTGTCAAATTAACCTCCAATACACCAATTTATATTTGCATTTTCAGAAATCTGCTCTACTTATATTTGTTTTACTTTTCTTCAGTTATTCTACAAACACAAGAAACATGATCATGAAACTTACAACACTGTTACACCCAGATGGAGGTGATATGTACAGCAGGCCTTCCTGTTAAATACTAACATAAACATGTTTAGTCTGAATGCTGCTGTTTACGTGAACGCTCAACCCACCTACAACTGAGGCACTAACGGCATTAGTTTGAAATGTATTGAATTCATTTTAATTCATTTATCTAAAGCTTTAATTGGATATTTTAAAGAATCATATTTTTATTTCATGTATATCTGCACCTCTGATTAAATATATCACTTGTGATTATACCGTAATTTAAATTGCCCCATATTCAAAAGCTGACATCTCCTGAGGTCTTAATAAAACACATTTGAGGATAAAAGTTTGCATCCTTCTAACGGACGCACACTTCCTCTTTTCCCAGTTAAACAGTAAAGTTGAGGAAACGTTTTGCTTTTTTCTGTAAAATGTTCTGAGAGAATCTTTTAAAGAGAATTTCTCTTTTTACATCTTTCTTCAAAGTCAAAGGTTTCATGCAGGAGACTTGGTTAGTGTTAGTGACTTGGTTTTCCCGCTCAAGACGTTGACCTGCAAAGGAACCGCCAGACTCACTGAAAACTCCCAGGAAGGAAAATGTGCCATGAAAGTTATAATATCCCGATTAATCTCCACGTACCAACTGTTATTAAACTGTATCAGGATCTGGGTGAAATTATATTGTAATAATCCCGGGAGATACGGCTCAAAATGCCATAACATTACACCATAACATTAAAATTACAAATTGGAGGCTCTATGTTCAGAAAATAATTACAAGGGCAGGATGGTGGTGAAACATAATCTGAGCAGGACACTGGAACTAAATAACACCTGTTCTCAACCGCTTCCACCATTTTTTACAGTAAAACCTGAACGAAGAGTCCACAAAAGACCAACACCTCCTGACTTTAATCTCTGTGGACCACGGATCCCTGACTCCTCTGGAAACGTCTTTATTCTGATTCCAGGATTGACGATCGTGTGTCAGATCTGTGTGTTTGCAGTGTTCATAGAAAACCATCAGAGGGAGCCAACATCAAACTTTTAAAAGAACATTTTCCTGCTTGAAGCTCGTCTGCCAAAATAAACATTCATGTCCAAAACATGAGCTGTCAGGTCACTGTTCATGTTGGATTTGAGTTATTTAGTGTCCCTCTGAAAAGATGAGAAGCTTTTAGAGGTAATAATGTGTGCTTTTCCTCGTCAGTGTTTCAGATCAGTATGCTTTTGATTTGCAGCTTGATAATCTGCTGATGTGTCGGACACAGAAAGAGTGAGCTTTCTCAGGACAAATTATTCTGTTTCACTTAATCTTATAATGTTGATTCTGTAAAAGGACATTTCATCATTTTTAAAATGTGAGATTTTATTAGTTAAAACAACAATTTACCTGTAGTAGGTGCTACAAGTCTCATGATGTAAATCCTTTAGATTATAGTGTAATAATCCCGGGAGATATGACTCAAAATGACACCATAACATTAAAATCACAAATCGGAGGCTCAGTGGACTGATCTGTGTTCATTTTTCATGTGTTTCATCAAACAAAACTCTTTTAATGACCTTTGTCCTGAACCACTAAGCAACTTTTGTAGAAGGATAATGTGGTCATTGTGGTTGATTCTGTTCTACTTTCATAGCGGCCGTGTTTATCCATCCTCTTTCTACACACCAACTAGACATAAGCTTCCAGATCAAGAAGTGAATCATTCCTGCACAATATTCAGATGTTTGCAGACATTTCTTTATTTTCTTGCCTGTCTCTTATCCATTGAAGCCCCTCAGTGCTTCTCTTAAACACACTTCAGCATCTGTATGTTGCTCTTTGCACTTGTCCTGCTTTTTCTTGCATCTTGCAGCTGAAGCTACGTTGACTTGTTTTTCTCTGGGAGGGCTTTATTCTCCTCCTGCAGCTGAGGTGTTTTCACCAGAGATACTCTGGAAAAGAGAGGATGAAGACCGGAACAAAAGAGATGTTGGGGAGAAGAGTTTGGAGAGGAGGAGGAGAGGAGGTGAAGTCGCTGAGCTACTGGTTCCCAGCAGCCTTCTCTCTGCTGGACCTTTAGAAAATCCGGCTGAGCAAACTTTTCTTCTTCACCACCTTTTCTTTCTTTTTGTCCTCTCCTCCTTCCATTTCTTTAAGATGTTCTTCATCTTTTTCTTTGATGTAATTCAAATCTTTCTGTACTTTTTCATCTCTTCTCTTCTCATCTGCCTTTTGTTTCTTGAAGATCTTTAAGAAACCTCTCTTCTTTTTCTCCTTTTTAACAATCTTCTCCTCCTCCAGGATTCTTTCTTTCTCTTCTACTTGTGTCTCCAGCTGCAGTTTCTCATCCTCCTCTTCCAATTCTTTCTTCTGTGCTGCTTCATCTTCCTTTTCCTCCACATTTCCCACCTCTCTCTTGAGTCCTGCACAGTCTTTGTCTGGTTTTAGTTTGGTATCACAGATTTGTGTCTTTTCCATTTCCAGGTCCTTCCATTAAAGTCTTTATCTCTCCCTGCAGCTTCTTCTTGTCATTCTGCAGGTTTACAGCACGTTCCTCTTCTCGTACCTTCATTTGCTTCATCTCAGCTTTCTCCACATCCATATTGCACTGCAACAGTTGCAGGTCTGTCCTCTTCTCCTCCAGATCAAGCATTGTTGCTTGCAACTCTTCCATCTCCATCTCATGTTTTTTCTTGCCCTTCATCAGTATCTGTTCTTCTCTTTGCAAGCTTTCCTTCTTCTCTTTCAGATCCCTCTTTTCCTTCTGGTTTTCTTCTTTTATTTCTTCAGTCTGTCTTTTGAGTTCTTCCAGGATCATTTTCTCATTTTCAACCTCGACCCCTCTTTCCTTGAACCGCTGCCTTTCACTGCCTCCTCCACCTGGAACCAGGATTTTTCCTGTTCCTGCTTCTGCTGGAGATGGATCTCCATCTTGTACTCTTCCAGTTTTAGTTTTTTCTCTTGGAGGGCTTTATTCTCCTCCTGCAGCTGCTGGAGTTGCTCTCTCAGTTCAGCTCTGTTTGAGTCCAAGTTCTGGTTGATCAACATCATTCTTTCCATTTCCTCTTCACGATCTACAAGTCCAAACTCCAGTTTGTTGTTGTAGTTGGTCAGGAAAGCATTTTCTCTTCTGCAGCCTTTGATCTCCATTTGGAGTTGGCCGAGATCATCTGAGACCTGGGACTGAGCTCCATCGCTGGGAGAGCCATTATTAAGTGACTCCTCATACATAGACAGCAGCGTCGGGGCCAGCTTGATATGAAACTTCCTATAAAATTCAACACTGAACCCATAGGGCCCTGGAGCTTTATTGGTCTTCATTGCCTGGATCACCTGGACTATTTCCTCAGAGGTGAGCGGAGCATCCAGGTCCAAAGCGGAGGGGGGGTTAATCTCAGGGGCCTCAATACCATCCATAAATGCAGCCATCTTAGAAGTATCTAAGGGAAATTCAGTTTTATATAGCTTCAGTTGGTGGGCAAGCAAACGTCCTGATTTATCTCCCTGTTCATAATAGGTGCTACGTGATTTTAGTAAGGTCTGCTCTGCTCCACGAGTGGAGATCAGGTCAAATTCAGATTGTAAGTCAAGCCGTTTTTTAAATAAATCAAGGGAGGGGTTTGAGGAGTAGTCATGGTCCAGCTGAAGAATCTTAAAAGTGAGCTCCTGAAACCTAGCTTTGTGCTCTTTATTAGAGTGAGCTGAAAAGGAGATGATTTGCCCTCTTAGATACGCCTTCAGCGTTTCCCACAGTAGGGAGAAGGAGGTGGAATCATTCTGGTTAAGAGCGAGGAAATCATCAATAGAGTTAGAAATAAATTTGCAGAATTTTTTGTCCGATAGGAGGAGGGGATTAAATCTCCAAAGTGGCGGGGCTTTAATGTGGGAAGAAAATTTAATATCTAGGAGCAGGGGGGCGAAAAGTCACTGAAATCACCGTACTTCCCCATTCTGATGCTTGGTTTGAACTACAGGAGATTCTCTTGACCATGTCTACGTGCCTAATTGCATTGATTTGCTGTCATGTGATTGGCTGGTTAGAAACTTCCATCGAAGAGCAGTTGGAGCAGTTATCTTACCTAATAAAGTGGCCAGTGAGTGTAAATGCATACATATGTATGTGTCCCATGTATACTCCTCATGGACATTAAAGCTTTTTGAAGGGATTGATGTTCAATAGCAAGCATTAAGTCCAATTCATCTTGTGAGTTTGTCTAACTATGAACATAATTCATCCTTTTTGGAACAATCAGTGTTGCTGATTACCCTTTCTTACTTCATTGGGTTTATTAACACAAATAATGGAGATGCCGGGGATTGAACCCAGGGCCTCATACATGCAAAGCATGCGCTCTACAACCCCTTCGGTGGGTGCCCCTGAAGACAGGAAGACAGGAAGTTCTAAGAGTTAATGGAAACAAGTATGTTGAAGTGTGAAAATTCAGATTTTTCACAAAAGTAGTGCTGCGATGGCCGGGAATCGAACCCGGGTCAACTTCTTGGAAGGCAGCTATGCTCACCACTATACCACCATCGCACAGTTCTGGCAAATCAACGTCATAATTTCCTCAACACACTGCATGTTGTTGATGCCAAATTCTGACCATACCATCCGAATGTTGCAACCGACATTGAAACTCATCATACCAGGCAACATTTTTCCAAACTTCTGTTGTCCAAATTTGGTGAGCCTGAGTGAATTGTAGCCTCAGTTTCCTGTTCTAAGCTGAGAGGAGTGGTACCCAGTGTGGTTCTGCTGCTGTGGCCCATCCGCCTCAAGGTTCCACGTGTTGTGCATTCAGAGATGCTCTTCGGCATACCTCGGTTGTAACAAGTGGTTATTTGAGTTACTGTTGCCTTTCTATCAGCTACAACCAGTCTGGCCATTCTCTTCTGACCTCTGGCATCCACAAGGCATTTGCCCTCAAGAAACTACCGCCCACTGGTTTTTTTCTCTTTTTCCGACGACTCTCTGTCAACCCCAGAGAGGTTTTTGCATGAAAATCCCAGTAGATCGGCAGGTTCTGAAATACTCAGATCAGCCCGTCTGTTACCAACAACCATGCCACGTTCAAAGTCACTGAAATCACCGTACTTCCCCATTCTGATGCTTGGTTTGAACTACAGGAGATTCTCTTGACGATGGTCGTTTCCGAATTCGCATACTGTACTACAAGTATACACTGATTTGGCCAAAGTGTAGTAAGTAGTATGCTGTATGTGAACGGAAGGAAATCTGCAGTGTGCGAAAAATACCCGGATGTTTTACTGATTTGGAAAAAAATCCTCAGCATGCTTCAGACCAGCCTACCTCGCTCACTATATCCCAGAATGCAATGCGGCCTCGGCCGGGCAGCGCTTTTTTCTTTTTGTTTCTCAAATCTTTATTGAGAAAACATAAATGCAGGACAAAACAGCTGCGACCGGACAGTGATGTGAAGGCAGAAAGGACTAATTGCACCGTGGAGAGGGAGAAGGAGGAATATAAATCTATCTATCTATCTATCTATCTATCTATCTATCTATCTATCTATCTATCTATCTATCTATCTATCTATCTATCTATCTATCTATCTATCTATCTATCTATCTATCTATCTATCTAGTAAAAACATGAAGCTTCACTTTATATTCAGACAAACTAACGTGACAGATACGACTGTTAGATTTCATCTATCAAACCAACATTTATTTTCCTAAATGATTTATCTCAGCCGGCGACAATTCTCCACAGAGCTGCAGGTTTCTCCCCGGGACGGCGCCGTAGTTTGACCCGGCGATCGCGTCTGTTCTCCGGCCGTGAGCTGCTGCTGTTACCATGGTAACAGCTGCTGATGCGGCCGAACCGGCGGCTCTTTTGATCCCCGGAACATCGGATCAAATTACTTAACAGGCGTTATTTGGAGAAACTTGCTACTAAACTAAACGGTTACTTTTACGCCTGAAAAGATGTTAAAACGTAATAAAGTGGCATATTAACAGCGCTACAGCTGGAATTACAACAGCTTCTAGTAGTCTGCTTTTAAATCTCATCTTTCGCCGACGTTTTGGTGCGAGATGCATTCTGGGATACACTGTAGCACACTGCTGTGTGAACAGTCTGCTGGAGCAGCGTACTGAATCCTTCATTTAGTAGGCAGTATACAGTGCATACTTTGCAGTATGTAGCATGTAGTGCGGTAGTGTCCGAATTCGGAAACGGCCCATGTCTACGTGCCTAATTGCATTGATTTGCTGTCATGTGATTGGCTGGTTAGAAATTTCAATCGAAGAGCAGTTGGAGCAGTTATTTTACCTAATAAAGTGGCCGGTGAGTGTAAATGCATACATATGTATGTGTCCCATGTATACTCCTCATGAACATTAAAGCTTTTTGAAGGGATTGATGTTCAATAGCAAGCCCAATTCATCTTGTGAGTTTGTCTAGCTGTGAACATAATTCATCCTTTATGGAACAATCAGTGTTGCTGATTACTCTTTCTTACTTTATTTGGTTTATTAACACAAATAATGGAGATGCCGGGGATTGAACCCGGGGCCTCATACATGCGAAGCATGCGCTCTACCACTGAGCTACATCCCCTTCGGTCGGTGCTCTTTAAGACAGGAAGACAGGAAGTTCTAAGAGTTACGAGTTCCATGGAAAACAGTCTGTTGAAGTGTGAAAATTCAGATTTCTCACAAAAGTAGTGCTGCGATGGCCAGGAATCGAACCCGGGTCAACTGCTTGGAAGGCAGCTATGCTCACCACTATACCACCATCGCACAGTTCTGGCAAATCAACGTCATAATTTCCGCAACACACTGCATGTTGTTGATGCCAAATGCTGACCATACCATCCGAATGTTTGCAACCGACATTGAGACTCATCATACCAGGCAACGTTCTTCCAAACTTCTGTTGCCCAAATTTGGTGGGCCTGAGTGAATTGTAGCCTCAGTTTCCTGTTCTTAGCTGAGAGGAATGGTACCCAGTGTGGTTCTGCTGCTGTGGCCCATCCGCCGCAAGGTTCGACGCGTTGTGCATTCAGAGATGCTTTTCGGCTATTTGGTGGGCCTGAGTGAATTGTAGCCTCAGTTTCCTGTTCTTTGCTGACAGGAGTGGTACCCAGTGTGGTTCTGCTGCTGTGGCCCATCCGCCTCCGCCTCAAGGTTCGACGCGTTGTGCATTCAGAGATGCTTTTCGGCTATTTGTCGAGCCTGAGTGAATTGTAGCCTCAGTTTCCTGTTCTTAGCTGAGAGGAGTGGTACCCAGTGTGGTTCTGCTCCTGTGGCCCATCCGCCTCAAGGTTCCACGTGTTGTGCATTCAGAGATGCTCTTCGGCATACCTCGGTTGTAACGAGTGGTTATTTGAGTTACTGTTGCCTTTCTATCAGCTACAACCAGTCTGGCCATTCTCTTCTGACCTCTGGCATCCACAAGGCATTTGCCCTCAAGAAACTACCGCCCACTGGATATTTTCCCTTTTTCCGACGACTCTCTGTCAACCCCAGAGAGGTTTTTGCATGAAAATCCCAGTAGATCGGCAGGTTCTGAAATACTCAGATCAGCCCGTCTGTTACCAACAACCATGCCACGTTCAAAGTCACTGAAATCACCGTACTTCCCCATTCTGATGCTTGGTTTGAACTACAGGAGATCCTCTTGACCATGTCTACGTGCCTAATTGCATTGATTTGCTGTCATGTGATTGGCTGGTTAGAAATTTTCGTTGAAGAAAAGTTATTTTACCTAATAAAGTGGCCGGTGAGTGTAAATGCATACATATGTATGTGTCCCATATATACTCCTCATGACCATTAAAGCTTTTTGAAGGGATTGATGTTCAATAGCAAGCAGTAAGTCCAATTCATCTTGTGAGTCTGTCTAACTATGTGTGGCGGCACGAAGAAGTAGTTTTGGTCAAAGTTATATTAAAAGGATTTTTACTGTTGCCAAACAACGCCACCCTGGGAATTTAAAGTAAACTATTTGAGGAGAAAAGGCACTCAGGTTCGTCACAAAGTGAGGCAGAGACGGTGCTTCAATTTATACAAAAATAGGTTTGTTTTTATTATTCGAAAGTTTCTTTGTTAAAAATTATCACTTTAAAGGAAATCATTCACTAGGGGGGGGATTTTAAAAAGGGGACCACTCAGGGCTGAGACTTTCTGGTGTGGATGGGTCAACTAAGAGGGGATACTTAAAACACCACACGTGCAATAAAAGAAATAAGGTGAAGAACTTAAACACAGCACACGACAAAAGGCAGGGGCACCACCACCGGACACCAATCCACCACCGTCAGCTCAGCACCTGAGAGGGGGGAAACCAGAGGACAGTTAGGGAACAAATGAACACAAAAGGAAATGAATAGACTTAAATTAAACGTAATTAGGCTCAACAATCACTTATTGGCCACCCAAAATATACAAAATCACAAATACCTCAAAAGAAATATAAATAACGGACACTAAACCAACAATAAGTTCCTAAATGAAATAAAATACAAATAAACAGGACCAACAAACACACAAAACAACCAATAAACGAAGTCCCACACTGTTCTCTCTCACACATACACACACACGCACACAGACACTATAAAACTTGGCTGAACGTCACGGAGCCCCGAAGAGACACAGTAGCTCCACAAGCAGCAGACGCAAGCTGTCACGCAGCAGCAAAACGGCGTCTGACGTCACGGAGCTCCAAGCGACACGGTAGCTCCAGCAAGGCAAAGCAGCTCCACAAGGCAAAGCAGCTCCACAAGGCAAAGCAGCTCCACAAGGCAACAGACGCACACAGCAAGGCAAAGCAGCAGGGGTTTAGCGGTGGCTACATGGACATCTTTAACCTACAATAATAAAAACATAACATAAGAAACTACAAGTGGCTGGCAGAGAAAGCCATTGTCACTGAACACCTACCAATCAGGCCTTCCTGGCCATTACGGCATGGAAAGAGGGGTCGGCGCAGCATGTGCGCCACCTGTAAACACACACACACAGGTTGCTGCGTGTGCAACGCCAAGGAGGATGACGCGGGGGGGGAGAAAGCTCACTTACCGGCAGTAAGCAGTGAGCGGCGTACAAAAAGGTACAAGCGGTGAGCAGCATGCAGCCAGCATTCAACACAGGGACAGGGCGACGTGAGCTTTGACACTTCCACGTCAATTGCACCTGTGAAGAAGCAGCATGCAGCAATCACCCAAACGAGCCTCCACACCCAGGGGCTGAAGTGACGGACGTCAAGTGGCAACGAAGCCCGGCCCCCGGGAGCAAGAGAAAGACAGGTATTGAAACCCCCCTTCTATACCGTCACTGCCCACTAGAAGTGATGTCACAGGACCGAGGACTGTCCTGCTACATATGAACATAATTCATCCTTTATGGAACAATCAGTGTTGCTGATTACTCTTTCTTACCTCATTGGGTTTATTAACACAAATAATGGAGATGCCGGGGATTGAACCCGGGGCCTCATACATGCAAAGCATGCGCTCTACCACTGAGCTACATCCCCTTCGGTGGGTGCTCCTGAAGACAGGAAGACAGGAAGTTCTAAGAGTTACGAGTTCCATGGAAACAAGTATGTTGAAGTGTGAAAAATCAGATTTTTCACAAAAGCAGTGCTGCGATGGCCGGGAATCGAACCCGGGTCAACAGCTTGGAAGGCAGCTATGCTCACCACTATACCACCATCGCACAGTTCTGGCAAATCAACGTCATAATTTCCGCAACACACTGCATGTTGTTGATGCCAAATTCTGACCATACCATCCGAATGTTGCAACCGACATTGAGACTCATCATACCAGGCAACGTTTTTCCAAACTTGTTGTCCAAATTTGGTGGGCCTGAGTGAATTGTAGCCTCAGTTTCCTGTTCTTTGCTGACAGGAGTGGTACCCAGTGTGGTTCTGTTGCTGTGGCCCATCTGCCTCAAGGTTCGACGCGTTGTGCATTCAGAGATGCTCTTCGGCTATTTGGTGAGCCTGAGTGAATTGTAGCCTCAGTTTCCTCTTCTTTGCTGACAGGAGTGGTACCCAGTGTGGTTCCGCTGCTGTGGCCCATCGGCCTCAAGGTTCAACGCGTCGTGTATTCAGAGATGCTCTTCGGCATACCTCGGTTTTAATGAGTGGTTATTTGAGTTGCTGTTGCCTTTCTATCAGCTACAACCAGTCTGGCCATTCTCTTCTGACCTCTGGCATCCACAAGGCATTTGCCCTCAAGAAACTACCGCCCACTGGATATTTTCTATTTTTCCGACAACTCTCTGTCAAACCCAGAGAGGTTTTTGCATGAAAATCCAAGTAGATCGGCAGGTTCTGAAATACTCAGATCAGCCCGTTTGTTACCAACAACCATGCCACGTTCAAAGTCACTGAAATCACCGTACTTCCCCATTCTGATGCTTGGTTTGAACTACAGTAGATTCTCTTGACCATGTCTACATGCCTAATTGCATTTATTTGCTGTCATGTGATTGGCTGGTTAGAAATTTCCACCGAAGAGCAGTTGGAGCAGTTATTTTACCTAAAAAAGTGGCCGGTGAGTGTAAATGCATACATATGTATGTGTCCCATGTATACTCCTCATGAACATTAAAGCTTTTTGAAGGGATTTATGTTCAATAGCAAGCAGTAAGTCCACTTCATCTTGTGAGTTTGTCTAACTGTGAACATTATTCATCCTTTATGGAACAATCAGTGTTGCTGATTACTCTTTCTTACTTTATTGGGTTTATTAACAGAAATATTGGAGATGCCGGGGATTGAACCCTGGGCCTCATACATGCAAAGCATGCGCTCTACCACTGAGCTACATCCCCTTCGGTGGGTGGTCCTTAAGACAGGAAAACAGGAAGTTCTAAGAGTTACGAGTTCCATGGAAACAAGTATGTTGATGTGTGAAAATTCCGATTTTTACACAAAAGCAGTGCTGCGATGGCCGGGAATCGAACCCGGGTCAACTGCTTGGAAGGCAGCTATGCTCACCACTATACCACCATCGCACAGTTTTGGCAAATCAACGTCATAATTTCCGCAACACACTGCATGTTGTTGATGCCAAATTCGGACCATACCATCCGAATGTTGCAACCGACATTGAGACTCATCATACCAGGCAACGTTTTTCCAAACTTCTGTTGTCCAAAGCATCTCCATTATTTGTGTTAATAAACCCAATGAAGTAAGAAAGGGTAATCAGCAACACCGATTGTTTCATAAAGGATGAATTATGTTCATAGTTAGACAAACTCACAAGATGAATTGGACTTACTGCTTGCTTTTGAACATCAATCCCTTCGAAAAGCTTTAATGGTCATGAGGAGTATATATGGGACACATACATATGTATGCATTTACACTCACCGGCCACTTTTTTAGGTAAAATAACTGCTCCAACTGCTCTTCGACTCTGGACAACAGTGCATACGGATGCAGTGCATAACGTGTCTAATTTTGTCTTTTTTTCTTTAACATCGTCCTGGCTCCTTTTTTCTTTTATCTTTTGTGCGTCGCTTTTTTGTTTGGGCTAGCTAAACATGATGCTGCGCTATTTTTGTCGTCTACTGTCTTCTGTTTACTTTTTTTCTTGCTGAAAACTCACATCACGTCTTCGTGTCATCGTGCACTTAACATGACTGACAGGTGGCCTGTTAAGGTGATTGGACTCTACTCATGCACAAAAGCTGTTTTCTTCCTCCTTCTTCGGCCCCTGGCGGCATCTGGGCCCCGGTGCAGCTGCACGGGTTGCACCGCCGATATCTACGCCTGTGAATTCAGACATAACGTTGTTTCCTGGTTGAACTTTAACTTGATTAAATAAATGTAACTTGATTTGAACTTAAAAATAAGTGAAATTATCACGTGTGGAAGCTTATTTAACCAACAGGCATTTGCCAGCTCGCTCTCTCCACTGCTGCCCGCGTCCTCTCATCCACACAGCAGCACCGGCAGGAGGTTTGTCATAGACTCGCAGCATGTGTGTGTGTGGGGGGGGGGGGGGGGGGGGGGATTTTAGGATTTTAGAGGCCAAAGATGATCTTTTATAGTTAAAATAATAATAATACTTTCATGCCTTACCTTGTACTTCAATGCATTGGGGGAGCTTTTGTACAGAATAGTCAGAGTAGCATTAAAAATAGGGGGTAACAAGGGGGACAAGGCTCTGCAGTGGGGGGGCTGAGTCTCAGTTTGCAAAGAATTTTTTAAGTTTTTCACTTTTTCTGAAAAAAACCCCCCCTCAAATATTGAAAAGTAGAAAACATTCAGAATACACTTGCAGAAAAAAAGAAGAAGAACAACTAGCCCTTGTTTTGCATTGCTTTTATTTCAAATATTTTCGTCATGCGGGATCACATCCTGTTATCTGAGCATTTCATACATCATTATTCATCTGACAGTGTTGCTAACAGCCGTAGAGCATGTTGATCCTGCTGATGTCCCAGCGGGACAGACCGTTCCTCTGGCCGATTCGGGCGTTGGGGTTTCCAATGGGGGTGATGGTCTCCCTCCCCCGGCCCACGGAGAAGGCGAATCTTCCATAGTGCATGATGGAGGAGTAATCGTAGGGCGTGTTCAGGTTGTTGGTGTCGTGCTTGTGGAAGTTGTAGGCGCTCTTCTGGATGATGTTCATCCAGTTGATCCTGACGTAGCGGTCGCGGTCGCTCCTGGTCTGCTCGTGCTGGAAGCCCAGAGCGTGGTTGAGCTCGTGCTGGACGATGCCACCGTAGATGCAGCCCGCCCTGTTGAGAGAGAGCTCCTGCCGGCCTCCCTGTCTGCCCAGGGCGGAGTAGCATCCGCCTTTGTTCACAATGCTGATGTAGTCGTTCTCGTTCCTGCGAGGGGTGAAGCGGACGCAGGTGCGGCTGAAGGCCCTCATGGCGCCCTCGATCGTCTGCCTCTCGTACCCGGAGAACTGAGAACTTATCGTGTAGGCGATCACCACTTTGCCATTGGAGGCTTTTTTCCACAGACAGCTGTTGTACCAGCACTTCATGGCGTTTCTGGTAACGGGAGCCACCAGGTCTCCTTCCAGCAGGAACTCCTCTGTGGCGTTATTGGTGGTCAGAATCTGGGTGGTCATGTCCACTTCCGTTTCTTCATCTTCTGCCATCTCTGCGTCTTGACCTTCATCCTCCTGGAAAGGTTGAGCCTGAGAGAGGCCGAGCAGGAGCAGCAGGAGCAGGCTGGCAGAGGGACTCATCTTCAGGTGTGGAGAGACTCCTTGGAGCTTGATGTCTGCTCAGTCCGGTCCAGGGTCTTTATACGCTCCTGCACAGGTGTGTCTGCAGCAGGATTATGGGTGGGGGGCTACACTGTTAGGCCTAATGTCAACCTCTGCAGGGAGGACTCTGCAGACAAACCTACTCCTCAAACACGCTTTCTTATAACTATTGATTAAATGGATAAAGTCAGCTTAAATAGCGATATTTACTTCATCTGCACACTTTGTAAACTTTTCAACCAGTGAAATGTTTTCTGTCAAATTAACCTCCAATACACCAATTTATATTAGCATTTTCAGAAATCTGCTCTACTTATATTTGTTTTACTCTTCTTCAGTTATTTTACAAACACAAGAAACAGGATCATGAAACTTACAACACTGTTACACCCAGATGGAGGTGATATGTACAGCAGGCCTTCCTGTTAAATACTAACATAAACATGTTTAGTCTGAATGCTGCTGTTTACGTGAACGCTCAACCCAACTACAACTGAGGCACTAACGACATTAGTTTGAAATGTATTAGATTCATTTTAATTCATTTATCTAAAGATTTAATTGGATATTTTAAAGAATCATATTTTTATTTCATGTACATCGGCATCTCTGATTAAATATATAACTTATGATTATACAGTAATTTAAATTGCCCCATATTCAAAAGCTGACATCATCTCCTGAAGTCTTAATAAAACACATTTGAGGATAAAAGTTTGCATCCTTCTAACGGACGCACACTTCCTCTTTTCCCAGTTAAACATTAAAGTTAAGGAAACTTTTTGCTTTTTTCTGTAAAATGTTCTGAGAGAACCTTTTAAAGAGAATTTCTCTTTTTACATCCTTCTTCAAAGTCAAAGGTTTCATGCAGGAGACTTGGTTAGTGTTAGTGACTTGGTTTTCCAGCTCGAGACATTGACCTGCAAAGGAACCGCCAGACTCACTGAAAACTCCCAGAAGGAAAATGTGCCATGAAAGTTATAATTTCCCGATTAATCTCCACGTACCAACTGTTAATAAACTGTATCAGGATCTGGGTGAAATTATATTGTAATAATCCCTGGGAGATACGGCTTAAAATGACACCATAACATTAAAATCACAAATTGGAGGCTCTATGTTCAGAAAATAATTACAAGGGCAGGATGGTGGTGAAACATAATCTGAGCAGGACACTGGAACTAAATAACACCTGTTCTCAACCGTTTCCACCATTTTTTACAGTAAAACCTGAACGAAGAGTCCACAAAAGACCAACACCTCCTGACTTTAATCTCTGTGGACCACGGACCCCTGACTCCTCTGGAAACGTCTTTATTCTGATTCCAGGATTGACGATCGTGTGTCAGATCTGTGTGTTTGCAGTGTTCATAGAAAACCATCAGAGGGAGCCAACATCAAACTTTTAAAAGACCATTTTCCTGCTTGAAGCCCGTCTGCCAAAATAAACATTTATGAGACGTTGACCTGCAAAGGAACCGCCAGACTCACTGAAAACTCCCAGAAGGAAAATGTGCCATGAAAGTTATAATTTCCCGATTAATCTCCACGTATCAACTGTTATTAAACTGTATCAGGATCTGGGTGAAATTATATTGTAATAATCCCTGGGAGATACGACTCAAAATGACACCATAACATTAAAATCACAAATCGGAGGCTTAGTGGAATGATCTGTGTTCATTGTTTATGTGTTTCATTAGACAAAACTCTTTTAATGACGTTTGTCCTGAACCATTAAGCACTTTTGTAGAAGGATAATGTGATCATTGTGGTTGATTCTGTTCTACTTTCATAGCGGCCGTGTTTATCCATCCTCTTTCTACACACCAACTAGACATAAGCTTCCAGATCAAGAAGTGAATCATTCCTGCACAATATTCAGATGTTTGCAGACATTTCTTTATTTTCTTTCCTGTCTCTTATCCACTGAAGCCCCTCAGTGCTTCTCTTAAACACACTTCATCATCTGTATGTTGCTCTTTGAACTTGTCCTGCTTTTTCTTGCATCTTGCAGCTGAAGCTTCGTCACCAGATGCGACGCTCAGAGCATCAGCAGACGCTCTGAAGGTGAAGTTCAGCTGCTCCGTTTCTTGTCTGTTGACTTGTTTTTCTCTGGGAGGGCTTTATTCTCCTCCTGCAGCTGAGGTGTTTTCACCAGAGATGCTCTGGAAAAGAGAGGATGAAGACGGGAACAAAAGAGATGTTGGGGAGAAGAGTTTGGAGAGGAGGAGGAGAGGAGGTGAAGTCGCTGAGCTACTGATTCCCAGCAGCCTTCTCTCTGCTGGACCTTTGGAAAATCCGGCTGAACCAACTTTTCTTCTTCACCACCTTTTCTTTCTTTTTGTTTTCTCCTCTTTCCATTTCTTTAAGATGTTCTTCATCTTTTTCATTGATGTCATTCAATTATTTCTGTACTTTTTCATCTCTTCTCTTCTCATCTGCCTTTTGTTTCTTGAAGATCTTTAAGAAACTTCTCTTCTTTTTCTCCTTTTTAACAATCTTCTCCACCGGGATTCTCTTTCTCTTCTATGTCTCCAGCTGCAGTTTCTCATCCTCCTCTTCCAATTCTTTCTTCTGTGCTGCTTCATCTTCCTTTTCCTCCACACTTTCCACCCTCTCTCTTGAGTCCTGCACAGTCTTTGTCTGGTTTTAGTTTGGTACCACAGATTTGTGTCTTTTCCATTTCCAGGTCCTTTCGACCCGTTTCCACTTCTTTCTTGTTCTCCATTAAAGTCTTTATCTCTCCCTGCAGCTTCTTCTTGTCATTCTGCAGGTTTACAGCACGTTCCTCTTCTTGTACCTTCATTTGCTTCATCTCAGCTTTCTCCACATCCATGTTGCACTGCAAGAGTTGCAGGTCTGTCCTCTTCTCCTCCAGATCAAGCACTGCTGCTTGCACCTCTTCCATCTCCATCTCATGTTTTTTCTTGCCCTTCATCAGTATCTGTTCTTCTCTTTGCAAGCTTTCCTTCTGCTCTTTAAGATCCCTCTTTTCCTTCTGGTTTTCTTGTTTTATTTCTTCAGTCTGTCTTTTGAGCTCTCCCAGGATCATTTTTCTCCTTCGCAACCTCGACCCCTCTTTCCTTGAACCGCTGCCTTTCACTTGTCAGTTTGGTTAGAGCCTCCTCCACCTGGACCCAGGATTTTTCCTGTTCCTGCTTCTGCTGGAGATGGATCTCCATCCTGTACTCTTCCAGTTTTAGTTTTTTCTCTTGGAGGGCTTTATTCTCCTCCTGCAGCTGCTGGAGTTGCTCTCTCAGTTCAGCTCTGTTTGAGTCCAAGTTCTGGTTGATCAACATGATTCTTTCCATTTCCTCTTCACGATCTACAAGTTCAAACTCCAGTTTGTTGTTGTAGTTGGTCAGGAAAGCATTTTCTCTTCTGCAGCCTTTGATCTCCATTTGGAGTTGTCCGAGATCTTCTGAGACCCGGGACTGAGCTCCATCGCTGGGAGAGCTCACAAATCCAGGTCTGGGTCTTAGACGTCCTCTAAAAGACATTTCTGCCATCAACACGGTAGGAAATGTGGGTTTGAGGTTCTGAAGCGTTTTCGGAGGTGTTTTCCGAGTTGTAGACGTGGTTTCCACCAGAGAGGTGAAACAGGTTTGGATCCGTTGCAAGAAATGATGAGTCATAAGTTGGTTTTGCTACATTTAATTCTGCAGACAGAAAAATACATGAATAAGTCTTCTGGACCCTCTTTTAAACTCCTGCTCCACTCATCAGAGCAACGCAGCACTCACACCAATTTCATTGATTTTCCTCTTTATCAAACTACTACCAAAACAGAAAGGAAAATACTATTTTTAATACATAAATCCTAAATTATAACAGCCAATATGGGAACAGTGATACCCAACGATCAAAACAAAACACTGTATATATGGGGTAAACACAATGAAAACACTTAATTTGACAAAGGAAACATGCCTACCTGCAGAAGACAGAAAAATACATGAATAAGTCTTCTGGACCCTCTTTTAAACTCCTGCTCCCTGAACAAACAAAACAAAAACGGGAAAGTGAACACTAGGTCTCTGCAGCGCCGTGTGGTTTACACTGCCCCCTACTGGTTTAAACCGGTCACCGCCTGCCGCTATACATAAAGGGCGCGAAAACAAAAACATCCACAAAAAGCATATTAAATCATCAAAACAACACAAAACAGCCACGTAATGTCAGTGGTATACAATATGCGCCAAAAATGTCAACATAAATGGATAATTTCTTAAAGAAATCTGTAAAGAAAAGCAGCAGCTGTTCCCAACACAACTTACACTCATCAGAGCAACGCAGCACTGAGGAGCTGAAGTAATGAACTACGGAAGCCCAGGAGGTACAAAAAGAGGGTAGAGCCAAAAACGCAGTTTCCTCAAAAGACGCAAATAAAAATAACAATAAAATAAAACAACACATTTAGATAAAATTCACAAACATTCAACAAAATAAATAAATGATAAAGAAGATCCCTAAATAGAATTTGAAAACAAAAATGATTAAAGTGGGATTTTCCAACTCTGTTACAGAGGCTCGCAACAGGAAGTGTCTTGAAGGTACAAGAGACTACGGTTCTGTGCAGAGTTTCAGGTATTTATGCTGCACCGGTGCTTTGATGTGTATAATAGAATGTTGTCATGGTAACCTTTGTGAGCACTGAACTGAATAGAACTCCAGGTCAACGTGGCCCCGCCCACCATAAAAAAATGATCCTTTTACATTAAAAGTGAAATTAAGATTGGTGAATATAATCTTTACAGCTTTTACAGATTTTGTAAATGAAACATGTTAAAGCACCACATGACATCTTCCACATGCAACATGAGGCTGGTATCAACGCGCCGTGTTCACTCTTCAACACCAGATGGACTTGTCCCCTCCAGAGCTTTATTCTCCTCCTGCAGCTGAGGTGTTTTCACCAGACATGCTCTGGAAAAGAGAGGATGAAGACGGGAACAAAAGAGATGTTGGGGAGAAGAGTTTGGAGAGGAGGAGGAGAGGAGGTGAAGTCGCTGAGCTACTGGTTCCCAGCAGCCTTCTCTCTGCTGGACCTTTTGAAAATCCGGCTGAACCAACTTTTCTTCTTCACCAACTTTTCTTTCTTTTGTTCTATCCTCTTTCCATTTCTTTAAGATGTTCTTCATCTTTTTCTTTGATGTCATTCAATGCTTTCCGTACTTTTTCACCTCTTCTCTCCTCATCTGCCTTTTGTTTCTTTTTTTTCTCTTGACCATGGCCGTTTTCGAATTTGCATACTGTACTACAAGTATACACTGATTTGGCCAAAGTGTAGTAAGTAGTATGCTGTATGTGAACAGAAGGAAATCTGCAGTGTGCGAAAAATACCCGGATGTTTTACTGATCTGGAAAAAAATCCGCAGCATGCTTCAGACAGCCTACCTCGCTTACAATATCCCAGAATGCAATGCGGCCTCGGTCGGGCAGCGCTTTTTTCTTTTTTTTCTCAAAGCTTTATTGAGAAAACAGCTGCAATCGGACAGTGATGGGATGTGAAGGCAGAAATGACTAGTTACACCGTGGAGAGGGAGAAGGAGGAATATAAATGTAAGTAACTTTAATATATAACCTTTTTAATTCAATTTAGTGTAAGGACAACGATTAAAAATTGTGGGTTTTTAAAAGTATGTTAGGTTTTTGTTAGTTATCTTAGCATGCTTGCTACGTAAATAAAAGTGAACTAAGTGTTATGACAACGTTATATATCGGTAGTTCGTAGTATTTTCATGAAATAACTTTCATTGCTGTGTTTTGACAGAGAATTTGTCCGGGAGCTGAAATAAATAGATGCAGAGAGAGGGTTTGGACAAGGAGGAGAAGATGGAGAGAGAGCTACTCGACAGAGAGGAGAAGATAAATAAAATAAAATTAACTTCAATAGACTGATATGTTCATTTCAATACATTTATTAAAATCCATTTCCATCCCTTATGTCATTTCATCAATGAATTTGACCCCATCCCGACTCGACTATTCAAAACTGAGGTCATTTCCTGCTGGTGCCCGCGTCGGTCCCATAAAGACAGGTGGCCGTGTGTTTGTGTTGGCCTTCGCACGCTGGACCTCTCCCATGAAAGCTGCAATCGATGGCCTGTTGCAGAAGCATCACGCAGAGAAGGATATACTGAAGCGTGTGGATCAGGAATATGCAGAAATGGTCCATCAGTCTGCCTCTGATCCCAACAGCTTGCTGCATTACGCACACAGGGGAACAGAGAGAAGAGGAAAATCCCAGACCAGGAGAAAACAGGCCGTCTCTGCCGATTCTGCTACCTGGAGCTGAAACAGGGACCAAACAGCCCACACACACACACACTTGCTTCCCTGGCGTGACAGGGAAATATATCTACTGCCCGTCCAAAGTCTTCTCTCTGTACAGGGAGAAGGGCATGGCCAAGGAGATGACCTGGAGAGACTTTCAGGCTTCTCCTTTTTATGAGGCAGAGAAACAAAGATGGGTGGAGGGAAAAAAAAAAATGGACTGTACACACTTGTACATAGTCTTTGTTATTGTTATGTATAATTATTTGTTCATCTGTTTTGTTTTGTCCTTTTCATTTTGTTCATATGCTTGAAATAAATATTTATATGAACCTTTATTGAAAGGATATCCTCTTGAGTTGTATCAACTCATTTTAGAGAGGGTCCTTGTAAAAAGTTACAGGTACATCACAGAACAAAACAGTTGGGCATGTGTAACCCGAGTGTTCTTACATGTGGTGTAATTATATAAAAACAATGTAGAGTGCTGTGTATTTTATTTTATGTTATGTCACTTCCTTTTCTGTTCCTTAAATAGGGCTGTCTTCCGCTCTCTGTCCAGCGACTCTTGTAAATAAATCCGGTCGGCGGTGATCCACGACCAAATGGAGCTGTTGTCCTATCCTTTACTGAACGAAATATAACACAACTGTAACGTATACGGTATGGGAATCAGTAGTTTGACTGCTATCAGAAGTAGGTGGTTTATGAGAAGGAATTATATTGAACATAAAGAACCTCAGACAATGTAAATATGCTTGAACCAATGTTATTATTAAATAAACCAAAATAAAATAAATAGCAACAGTTGAGAAAAAAAAAAATCAAAAAGCCCAAAGTGACTTAATCAGTCACTGGTTGTAGTTCAAAGTTCAGAGTTCAAAGTTCAGAGTTCCCTGGGTTTAGCTCGCCATCGTGATAGTTGGAGTGGTGATGGAGGGGCTGTGTGGGTTATGGAGCTGAGGGCCTACCGTCCTGGTAGGTACGCACACTGGCACATGTTCTCCGGGCTAGCTTAGCTCCCTGGACTTAGCTCTCTGGGCTTGGCTCGCCATTGTGTTTTGAGTCATCCACAATCATGCAGGTCTGACAAGAAACCTGGCCTGAACACAAAAAAGGCAAATAATAAATAAAGATATTTCCAAAACAATAATTTCAAATCAGTCGTTCTATAAAATCATACAAATCAAACAATGGTTTTTGCAAATCAAAAGTCTTCAAAACCAAAATAACCAAAATCAAACAAAACATTTCAAAACAGAGTAACTCACCAATTCTCTATAGCTCATCAGCTCATCAGTAATATCAGCGGGTCCTTGCAAGTAAATGGAGTCTAAAATGTGAATATTTCATAGTTAGGATTTTTAGTTGAAATGATTAAATGTTTGTATAGAGAAAGCATACAGACCTGCCACAGCCAGTGATGTGCACCTCACTGTCTGTGGCAAAGTGATGGCTTTTAAACTATGTGTGTGGTGTAGTGGCGATCACTGATTGGAACCTGGTGTGAGTGATTAAGTGAGTGAGTGAGCTGGTGAGCTGGTGAGCTGGTGAGTGTAGTAGAGTAACCACACAGTTTTTGCAGTAGTGCAGTTGCACAACCACATTTTAACACCGGGTTACACAACGCAGAGTGGAAAGTCCACCGGTCACACATGCATACAACCTGACATGACAAAACAGAAAAAAAAACAAAGCACAAGAACAAAAAACTCTCCGGAACCCCCCACTACCACCCAAAAACCCCACGGAACATGCTTCATGCATTAAGTATCCGTTACATGCACGATACAATACAACCATGCACTTGCATGACTTAACATGCAGTAAATACATCCCCATGAGCAAAAAGCTACTAAAACATGAACAGGGTGTTTGAAGGTGGGAAAAATCAGCATTTTTAAAGACATTAAACGAGTTAATAGATCTAAGGGAGCTGGGCAGTTCATTCCAGTCAGCTGGAGCTCTAGATTTGAAAGCACAGCGACCGACTTCCTTATTAATATTAGTCGGGACGGTGAGGTAAAGATGCTCAGTGTGTAACGTGAACTGTAGGGACAAAGATATTGCTTTAAATAGTGAGGATAATTAAAGATAAATTGCAGCCAATGGGAATATCTTCTATTTTTAAGTGATAACCAATTAAGTGACTCATATAAAACAAAATGATGGGTTCTATAAGGGCACCTCAATATAAATCTGCACAGGCCATTATGTTACAGTAAGTGGGTGGAGATTTGTTTCAGATGTGTTATGATAAACAATGTCAACCAATCAATATTGTAAATAATAAAACAAAAAATAAAAAAATGATAAAACTATCTTAATCATTTGTCTATCTTAATGTGCAGTTACTTCCTTTGGCAGCAATAATATCTCTACAAAATGCAGGATTTACACTAGCCAGTAAAATTAATCTAATAGTTAAACTAATAACACATTTACACACTTAATTATTCAAGTCCCAAGTATTTTCAGTGTTTTCTAGTCATTTTACTTCACATTTGATACAAACCACAACCGGGATTCGAACCCTGTTCTGTGTGGAATCAAAGAAAAAAATAAACAAAATAAGCTCCTTTCCTATTGGCTGTTTCGCGGTTATAGGTGTTGAAAAAGCTCCCCTCCTATTGGCTATTTCGCGTGACAGCTATTCACGGCTGGCCCCCGCGTGCGAAGCATGCGCTCTACCACTGAGCTACATCCCCTTCGGTGGGTGCTCCTGAAGACAGGAAGACAGGAAGTTCTAAGAGTTACGAGTTCCATGGAAACAACTCTGTGGAAGTGTGAAAAAAAGATTTTTCACAAAAGAAGTGCTGCGATGGCCGGGAATCAAACCCAGGTCAACTGCTTGGAAGGCAGATATGCTCACCACTATACCACCATCGCACAGTTCTGGCAAATCAACGTCATAATTTCCGCAACACACTGCATGTTGTTGATGCCAAATTCGGACCATACCATCCGAATGTTGCCTGAATGTTTCCTGTTCTTAGCTGACAGGAGTGGTACCCAGTGTGGTTCTGCTGCTGTGGCCCATCCGCCTCAAGGTTCGACGCGTTGTGCATTCAGAGATGCTCTTCGGCATACCTCGGTTGTAACGAGTGGTTATTTGAGTTACTGTTGCCTTTCTATCAGCTACAACCAGTCTGGCCATCCTCTTCTGACCTCTGGCATCCACAAGGCATTTGCCCTCAAGAAACTACCGCCCACTGGATATTTTCTCTTTTTCCGACGACTCTCTGTCAACCCCAGAGAGGTTTTTGCATGAAAATCCCAGTAGATCGGCAGGTTCTGAAATACTCAGATCAGCCCGTCTGTTACCAACAACCATGCCACGTTCAAAGTCACTGAAATCACCGTACTTCCCCTTTCTGATGCTTGGTTTGAACTACAGGAGATTCTCTTGACCATGTCTACGTGCCAAATTGTATTGATTTGCTGTCATGTGATTGGCTGGTTAGAAACTTCCATCGAAGAGCAGTTATTTTACCTAATAAAGTGGCCGGTGAGTGTAAATGCATACATATGTGTCCCATATATACTCCTCATGACCATTAAAGCTTTTTGAAGGGATTGATGTTCAATAGCAAGCCCTATTCATCTTGTGAGTTTGTCTAACTGAGAACATAATTCATCCTTTTTGGAACAATCAGTGTTGCTGATTACCCTTTCTTACTTCATTGGGTTTATTAATGCAAATAATGGAGATGCCGGGGATTGAACCCGGGGCCTCATACATGCGAAGCATGCGCTCTACCACTGAGATACATCCCCTTCGGTGGCTGATCCTTAATACAGGAAGACAGGAGGTTCTAAGAGTTACGAGGTCCATGGAAAACACTCTGTTGAAGTGTGAAAATTCAGATTTTTCACAAAAGTAGTGCGGCGATGGCCAGGAATCAAACCCGGGTCGACTGCTTGGAAGGCAGCTATGCTCACCACTATACCACCATCACACAGTTCTGGCAAATCAACGTCATAATTTCCACAACACACTGCATGTTGTTGATGCCAAATTCTGACCATACCATCCGAATGTTGCAACCGACATTGAAACTCATCATACCAGGCAACGTTTTTCCAAACTTCTATTGTCCAAATTTGGTGAGCCTGAGTGAATTGTAGCCTCAGTTTCCTGTTCTTAGCTGAGAGGAGTGGTACCCAGTTTGGTTCCGCTGCTGTTGCCCATCCGCCTCAAGGTTCCACGTGTTGTGCATTCAGAGATGCTTTTCGGCTATTTGGTGAGACTGAGTGAATTGTAGCCTCAGTTTCCTGTTCTTTGCTGACAGGAGTGGTAACCAGTGTGGTTCTGCTGCTGTGGCCCATCCGCCTCAAGGTTCGACGCGTTGTGCATTCAGAGATGCTTTTCGGCTATTTGGTGAGCCTGAGTGAATTGTAGCCTCAGTTTCCTCTTCTTTGCTGACAGGAGTGGTACCCAGTGTGGTTCTGCTGTTGTGGCCCATCCGCCTCAAGGTTCCACGCGTTGTGCATTCAGAGATGCTCTTCGGCATACCTCGGGTGTAATGAGTGGTTATTTGAGTTACTGTTGCCTTTCTATCAGCTTCAGGTTCTGAAATACTCAGACCACCCCGTCCGTTACCAACAACCATGCCACGCTCAAAGTCACTGAAATCACCGTACTTCCCCATTCTGATGCTTGGTTTGAACTACAGGAGATTCTCTTGACCATGTCTACGTGCCTAATTGCATTGATTTGCCGTCATGTGATTGGCTGGTTAGAAATTTCCATCGAAGAGCAGTTTGAGCAGTTATTTTACCTAATAAAGTGGCCAGTGAGTGTAAATGCATACATATGTGTGTGTCCCATGTATACTCCTCATGAAAATTAAAGCTTTTCGAAGGGATTGATGTTCAATAGAAAGCATTAAGTTCAATTCATCTTGTGAGTTTGTCTAACTATGAACATAATTTATCCTTTATGGAACAATCAGTGTTGCTGATTACCCTTTCTTACTTCATTGGGTTTATTAACACAAATAATGGAGATGCCGGGGATTGAACCCAGGGCCTCATACATGCAAAGCATGCGCTCTACCACTGAGCTACATCCCCTTCGGTGGGTGCTCCTTAAGACAGGAAGACAGGAAGACCTAAGAGTTACGGGTTCCATGGAAAACAGTCTGTTGAAGTGTGAAAATTCAGATTTCTCACAAAAGTAGTGCTGCGATGGCTGGGAATTGAACCCGGGTCAACTGCTGGGAAGGCAGCTATGCTCACTACTATACCAGCATCGCACAGTTCTGGCACATCAACGTCATAATTTCCGCAACACACTGCATGCTGTTGATGCCAAATTCTGACCATACCATCCGAATGTTGCAACCGACATTGAAACTCATCATACCAGGCAGCGTTTTTCCAAACTTCTGTTGTCCAAATTTGGTGAGCCTGAGTGAATTGTAGCCTCAGTTTCCTGTTCTCAATGTGGTTCTGCTGCTGTGGCCCATCCGCCTCAAGGTTCCACGTGTTGTGCATTCAGAGATGCTCTTCGGCATACCTCGGTTGTAACGAGTGGTTATTTGAGTTACTGTTGCCTTTCTATCAGCTACAACCAGTCTGGCCATTCTCTTCTGACCTCTGGCATCCACAAGGCATTTGCCCTCAAGAAACTACCGCCCACTGGATATTTTCTCTTTTTCCGACGACTCTCTGTCAACCCCAGAGAGGTTTTTGCATGAAAATCCCAGTAGATCGGCAGGTTCTGAAATACTCAGATCAGCCCGTCTGTTACCAACAACCATGCCATGTTCAAAGTCACTGAAATCACCGTACTTCCCCATTCTGATGCTTGGTTTGAACTACAGGAGATTCTCTTGACCATATCTACGTGCCAAATTGTATTTATTTGCTGTCATGTGATTGGCTGGTTAGAAACTTCCATCGAAGAGCAGTTGGAGCAGTTATTATACCTAATAAAGTGGCCGGTGAGTGTAAATGCATACATATGTATGTGTCCCATGTATACTCCTCATGAACATTAAAGCTTTTTGAAGGGATTGATGTTCAATAGCAAGCCCAATTCATCTTGTGACAGGAAGTTCTAAGAGTTAATGGAAACAAGAATGTTGAAGTGTGAAAATTCAGATTTTTCACAAAAGTAGTGCTGCGATGGCCGGGAATCCAACCCGGGTCAACTGCTTGGAAGGCAGCTATGCTCACTACTATACCACCATCGCACAGTTCTGGCACATCAACGTCATAATTTCCGCAACACACTGTATGTTGTTGATGCCAAATTCTGACCACACCAACCGAATGTTGCAACCGATATTGAGACTCATCATAGCAGGCAACGATTTTCCAAACTTCTCTTGTCCAAATTTGGTGAGCCTGAGTGAATTGTAGCCTCAGTTTCCTGTTCTTAGCTGAGAGGAGTGGTACCCAGTGTGGTTCTGCTGCTGTGGCCCATCCGCCTCAAGGTTCCACGTGTTGTGCATTCAGAGATGCTCTTCGGCATACCTCGGTTGTAACGAGTGGTTATTTGAGTTACTGTTGCCTTTCTATCAGCTACAACCAGTCTGGCCATTCTCTTCTGACCTCTGGCATCCACAAGGCATTTGCCCTCAAGAAACTACGGCCCACTGGATATTTTCTCTTTTTCCGACGACTCTCTGTCAAACCCAGAGAGGTTTTTGCATGAAAATCCCAGTAGATCGGCAGGTTCTGAAATACTCAGATCAGCCCGTCTGTTACCAACAACCATGCCACGTTCAAAGTCACTGAAATCACCGTACTTCCCCATTCTGATGCTTGGTTTGAACTACAGTAGATTGTCTTGACCATGTCTATATGCCTAATTGCATTGATTTGCTGTCATGTGATTGGCTGGTTAGAAATTTCCACCGAAGAGCAGTTGGAGCAGTTATTTTACCTAAAAAAGTGGCCGGTGAGCGTAAATGCATACATATGTATGTGTCCCATGTATACTCCTCATGGACATTAAAGCTTTTCGAAGGGATTTATGTTCAATAGAAAGCATTAAGTTCAATTCATCTTGTGAGTTTGTCTAACTATGAACATAATTCATCCTTTATGGAACAATCAGTGTTGCTGATTACCCTTTCTTACTTCATTGGGTTTATTAACACAAATAATGGAGATGCCGGGGATTGAACCCGGGGCCTCATACATGCAAAGCATGCGCTCTACCACTGAGCTACATCCCCTTCGGTGGGTGGTTCTTAAGACAGGAAAACAGGAAGTTCTAAGAGTTACGAGTTCCATGGAAACAAGTAAGTGTGAAAATTCAGATTTCTCACAAAAGTAGTGCTGCGATGGCCGGGAATCGAACCCGGGTCAACTGCTTGGAAGGCAGCTATGCTCACCACTATACCACCATCGCTCAGTTCTGGCAAATCAACGTCATAATTTCCGCAACACACTGCATGTTGTTGATGCAAAATTCTGACAATACCATCCGAATGTTGCAACCGACATTGAGACTCATCATACCAGACAACGTTTTTCCAAACTTCTGTTGTCCAAATTTGGTGGGCCTGAGAGAATTGTAGCCTCAGTTTCCTGTTCTTAGCTGAGAGGAGTGGTACCCAGTGTGGTTCTGCTGCTGTGGCCCATCCGCCTCAAGGTTCGACGCGTTGTGCATTCAGAGATGCTTTTCGGCTATTTGGTGAGACTGAGTGAATTGTAGCCTCAGTTTCCTGTTCTTTGCTGACAGGAGTGGTAACCAGTGTGGTTCTGCTGCTGTGGCCCATCCGCCTCAAGGTTCGACGCGTTGTGCATTCAGAGATGCTTTTCGGCTATTTGGTGAGCCTGAGTGAATTGTAGCCTCAGTTTCCTCTTCTTTGCTGACAGGAGTGGTACCCAGTGAGGTTCTGCTGTTGTGGCCCATCCGCCTCAAGGTTCCACGCGTTGTGCATTCAGAGATGCTCTTCGGCATACCTCGGGTGTAATGAGTGGTTATTTGAGTTACTGTTGCCTTTCTATCAGCTACATCCAGTCTGGCCATTCTCTTCTGACCTCTGGCATCCACAAGCCATTTGCCCCCAAGAAACTACCGCCCACTGGATATATTCTCTTTTTCCGACGACTCTCTGTGAACCCCAGAGAGGTTTTTGCATGAAAATCCAAGTAGATCGGCAGGTTCTGAAATACTCAGACCAGCCCGTCCTTTACCAACAACCATGCCACGCTCAAAGTCACTGAAATCACCGTACTTCCCCATTCTGATGCTAGGTTTGAACTACAGGAGATTCTCTTGACCATGTCTACGTGCCTAATTGCATTGATTTGCGGTCATGTGATTGGCTGGTTAGAAATTTCCATCGAAGAGCAGTTTGAGCAGTTATTTTACCTAATAAAGTGGCCAGTGAGTGTAAATGCATACATATGTGTGTGTCCCATGTATACTCCTCATGAAAATTAAAGCTTTTCGAAGGGATTGATGTTCAATAGAAAGCATTAAGTTCAATTCATCTTGTGAGTTTGTCTAACTATGAACATAATTTATCCTTTATGGAACAATCAGTGTTGCTGATTACCCTTTCTTACTTCATTGGGTTTATTAACACAAATAATGGAGATGCCGGGGATTGAACCCAGGGCCTCATACATGCAAAGCATGCGCTCTACCACTGAGCTACATCCCCTTCAGTGGGTGTTCCTTAATACAGGAAGACAGGAAGTTCTAAGAGTTACGGGTTCCATGGAAAACAGTCTGTTGAAGTGTGAAAATTCAGATTTCTCACAAAAGTAGTGCTGCGATGGCTGGGAATTGAACCCGGGTCAACTGCTGGGAAGGCAGCTATGCTCACTACTATACCAGCATCGCACAGTTCTGGCACATCAACGTCATAATTTCCGCAACACACTGCATGCTGTTGATGCCAAATTCTGACCATACCATCCGAATGTTGCAACCGACATTGAAACTCATCATACCAGGCAATGTTTTTCCAAACTTCTGTTGTCCAAATTTGGTGAGCCTGAGTGAATTGTAGCCTCAGTTTCCTGTTCTCAATGTGGTTCTGCTGCTGTGGCCCATCCGCCTCAAGGTTCCACGTGTTGTGCATTCAGAGATGCTCTTCGGCATACCTCGGTTGTAACGAGTGGTTATTTGAGTTACTGTTGCCTTTCTATCAGCTACAACCAGTCTGGCCATTCTCTTCTGACCTCTGGCATCCACAAGGCATTTGCCCTCAAGAAACTACCGCCCACTGGATATTTTCTCTTTTTCCGACGACTCTCTGTCAACCCCAGAGAGGTTTTTGCATGAAAATCCCAGTAGATCGGCAGGTTCTGAAATACTCAGATCAGCCCGTCTGTTACCAACAACCATGCCATGTTCAAAGTCACTGAAATCACCGTACTTCCCCATTCTGATGCTTGGTTTGAACTACAGGAGATTCTCTTGACCATATCTACGTGCCAAATTGTATTTATTTGCTGTCATGTGATTGGCTGGTTAGAAACTTCCATCGAAGAGCAGTTGGAGCAGTTATTTTACCTAATAAAGTGGCCGGTGAGTGTAAATGCATACATATGTATGTGTCCCATGTATACTCCTCATGAACATTAAAGCTTTTTGAAGGGATTGATGTTCAATAGCAAGCCCAATTCATCTTGTGACAGGAAGTTCTAAGAGTTAATGGAAACAAGAATGTTGAAGTGTGAAAATTCAGATTTTTCACAAAAGTAGTGCTGCGATGGCCGGGAATCCAACCCGGGTCAACTGCTTGGAAGGCAGCTATGCTCACTACTATACCACCATCGCACAGTTCTGGCACATCAACGTCATAATTTCCGCAACACACTGTATGTTGTTGATGCCAAATTCTGACCACACCAACCGAATGTTGCAACCGATATTGAGACTCATCATAGCAGGCAACGATTTTCCAAACTTCTCTTGTCCAAATTTGGTGAGCCTGAGTGAATTGTAGCCTCAGTTTCCTGTTCTTAGCTGAGAGGAGTGGTACCCAGTGTGGTTCTGCTGCTGTGGCCCATCCGCCTCAAGGTTCCACGTGTTGTGCATTCAGAGATGCTCTTCGGCATACCTCGGTTGTAACGAGTGGTTATTTGAGTTACTGTTGCCTTTCTATCAGCTACAACCAGTCTGGCCATTCTCTTCTGACCTCTGGCATCCACAAGGCATTTGCCCTCAAGAAACTACGGCCCACTGGATATTTTCTCTTTTTCCGACGACTCTCTGTCAAACCCAGAGAGGTTTTTGCATGAAAATCCCAGTAGATCGGCAGGTTCTGAAATACTCAGATCAGCCCGTCTGTTACCAACAACCATGCCACGTTCAAAGTCACTGAAATCACCGTACTTCCCCATTCTGATGCTTGGTTTGAACTACAGTAGATTGTCTTGACCATGTCTATATGCCTAATTGCATTGATTTGCTGTCATGTGATTGGCTGGTTAGAAATTTCCACCGAAGAGCAGTTGGAGCAGTTATTTTACCTAAAAAAGTGGCCGGTGAGCGTAAATGCATACATATGTATGTGTCCCATGTATACTCCTCATGAACATTAAAGCTTTTCGAAGGGATTTATGTTCAATAGAAAGCATTAAGTTCAATTCATCTTGTGAGTTTGTCTAACTATGAACATAATTCATCCTTTATGGAACAATCAGTGTTGCTGATTACCCTTTCTTACTTCATTGGGTTTATTAACACAAATAATGGAGATGCCGGGGATTGAACCCGGGGCCTCATACATGCAAAGCATGCGCTCTACCACTGAGCTACATCCCCTTCGGTGGGTGGTTCTTAAGACAGGAAAACAGGAAGTTCTAAGAGTTACGAGTTCCATGGAAACAAGTAAGTGTGAAAATTCAGATTTCTCACAAAAGTAGTGCTGCGATGGCCGGGAATCGAACCCGGGTCAACTGCTTGGAAGGCAGCTATGCTCACCACTATACCACCATCGCTCAGTTCTGGCAAATCAACGTCATAATTTCCGCAACACACTGCATGTTGTTGATGCCAAATTCTGACAATACCATCCGAATGTTGCAACCGACATTGAGACTCATCATACCAGACAACGTTTTTCCAAACTTCTGTTGTCCAAATTTGGTGGGCCTGAGAGAATTGTAGCCTCAGTTTCCTGTTCTTAGCTGAGAGGAGTGGTACCCAGTGTGGTTCTGCTGCTGTGGCCCATCCGCCTCAAGGTTCGACGCGTTGTGCATTCAGAGATGCTTTTCGGCTATTTGGTGATTCTGAGTGAATTGTAGCCTCAGTTTCCTCTTCTTTGCTGACAGGAGTGGTAACCAGTGTGGTTCTGCTGCTGTGGCCCATCCGCCTCAAGGTTTGACACATTGTGCATTCAGAGATGCTTTGAATGCTTTGAATTACTTCATTGGGTTTATTAACACAAATAATGGAGATGCCGGGGATTGAACCCGGGGCCTCATACATGCAAAGCATGCGCTCTACCACTGAGCTACATCCCCTTCGGTGGGTGGTTCTTAAGACAGGAAAACAGGAAGTTCTAAGAGTTACGAGTTCCATGGAAACAAGTAAGTGTGAAAATTCAGATTTCTCACGAAAGTAGTGCTGCGATGGCCGGGAATCGAACCCGGGTCAACTGCTTGGAAGGCAGCTATGCTCACCACTATACCACCATCGCTCAGTTCTGGCAAATCAACGTCATAATTTCCGCAACACACTGCATGTTGTTGATGCCAAATTCTGACCATACCATCCGAATGTTGCAACCGACATTGAGACTCATCATACCAGACAATGTTTTTCCAAACTTCTGTTGTCCAGATTTGGTGGGCCTGAGTGAATTGTAGCCTCAGTTTCCTGTTCTTAGCTGAGAGGAGTGGTACCCAGTGTGGTTCTGCTGCTGTGGCCCATCCGCCTCAAGGTTCGACGCGTTGTGCATTCAGAGATGCTTTTCGGCTATTTGGTGAGACTGAGTGAATTGTAGCCTCAGTTTCCTGTTCTTTGCTGACAGGAGTGGTAACCAGTGTGGTTCTGCTGCTGTGGCCCATCCGCCTCAAGGTTCGACGCGTTGTGCATTCAGAGATGCTTTTCGGCTATTTGGTGAGCCTGAGTGAATTGTAGCCTCAGTTTCCTCTTCTTTGCTGACAGGAGTGGTACCCAGTGTGGTTCTGCTGTTGTGGCCCATCCGCCTCAAGGTTCCACGCGTTGTGCATTCAGAGATGCTCTTCGGCATACCTCGGGTGTAATGAGTGGTTATTTGAGTTACTGTTGCCTTTCTATCAGCTACATCCAGTCTGGCCATTCTCTTCTGACCTCTGGCATCCACAAGCCATTTGCCCCCAAGAAACTACCGCCCACTGGATATATTCTCTTTTTCCGACGACTCTCTGTGAACCCCAGAGAGGTTTTTGCATGAAAATCCAAGTAGATCGGCAGGTTCTGAAATACTCAGACCAGCCCGTCCTTTACCAACAACCATGCCACGCTCAAAGTCACTGAAATCACCGTACTTCCCCATTCTGATGCTTGGTTTGAACTACAGGAGATTCTCTTGACCATGTCTACGTGCCTAATTGCATTGATTTGCGGTCATGTGATTGGCTGGTTAGAAATTTCCATCGAAGAGCAGTTTGAGCAGTTATTTTACCTAATAAAGTGGCCAGTGAGTGTAAATGCATACATATGTGTGTGTCCCATGTATACTCCTCATGAACATTAAAGCATTTCGAAGGGATTGATGTTCAATAGAAAGCATTAAGTTAAATTCATCTTGTGAGTTTGTCTAACTATGAACATAATTCATCCTTTATGGAACAATCAGTGTTGCTGATTACCCTTTCTTACTTCATTGGGTTTATTAACACAAATAATGGAGATGCCGGGGATTGAACCCGGGGCCTCATACATGCAAAGCATGCGCTCTTCCACTGAGCTACATCCCCTTTGGTGGGTGCTCCTTAAGACAGGAAGACAGGAAGACCTAAGAGTTACGGGTTCCATGGAAAACAGTCTGTTGAAGTGTGAAAATTCAGATTTCTCACAAAAGTAGTGCTGCGATGGCCGGGAATCGAACCCGGGTCAACTGCTTGGAAGGCAGCTATGCTCACCACTATACCACCATCGCTCAGTTCTGGCAAATCAACGTCATAATTTCCGCAACACACTGCATGTTGTTGATGCCAAATTCTGACCATACCATCCGAATGTTGCAACCGACATTGAGACTCATCATACCAGACAACGTTTTTCCAAACTTCTGTTGTCCAAACTTGGTGGGCCTGAGTGAATTGTAGCCTCAGTTTCCTGTTCTTAGCTGAGAGGAGTGGTACCCAGTGTGGTTCTGCTGCTGTGGCCCATCCGCCTCAAGGTTCGACGCGTTGTGCATTCAGAGATGCTTTTCGGCTATTTGGTGAGACTGAGTGAATTGTAGCCTCAGTTTCCTGTTCTTTGCTGACAGGAGTGGTAACCAGAGTGGTTCTGCTGCTGTGGCCCATCCGCCTCAAGGTTCGACGCGTTGTGCATTCAGAGATGCTTTTCGGCTATTTGGTGAGCCTGAGTGAATTGTAGCCTCAGTTTCCTCTTCTTTGCTGACAGGAGTGGTACCCAGTGTGGTTCTGCTGTTGTGGCCCATCCGCCTCAAGGTTCCACGCGTTGTGCATTCAGAGATGCTCTTCGGCATACCTCGGGTGTAATGAGTGGTTATTTGAGTTACTGTTGCCTTTCTATCAGCTACATCCAGTCTGGCCATTCTCTTCTGACCTCTGGCATCCACAAGCCATTTGCCCCCAAGAAACTACCGCCCACTGGATATATTCTCTTTTTCCGACGACTCTCTGTGAACCCCAGAGAGGTTTTTGCATGAAAATCCAAGTAGATCGGCAGGTTCTGAAATACTCAGACCAGCCCGTCGGTTACCAACAACCATGCCACGCTCAAAGTCACTGAAATCACCGTACTTCCCCATTCTGATGCTTGGTTTGAACTACAGGAGATTCTCTTGACCATGTCTACGTGCCTAATTGCATTGATTTGCGGTCATGTGATTGGCTGGTTAGAAATTTCCATCGAAGAGCAGTTGGAGCAGTTATTTTACCTAATAAAGTGGCCAGTGAGTGTAAATGCATACATATGTGTGTGTCCCATGTATACTCCTCATGAACATTAAAGCTTTTCGAAAGGGATTGATGTTCAATAGCAAGCATTAAGTTCAATTCACCTTGTGATTTTGTCTAACTACGAACATACTTCATCCTTTTTGGAACAATCAGTGTTGCTGATTACCCCTTTCTTACTTCATTGGGTTTATTAATGCAAATAATGGAGATGCCGAGGATTGAACCCGGGGCCTCATACATGCGAAGCATATGCTCTACCACTGAGCTACATCCCCTTCGGTGGGTGCTCCTTAATACAGGAAGACAGGAAGTTCTAAGAGTTACGAGTTCCATGGAAAACACTCTGTTGAAGTGTGAAAATTCAGATTTCTCACAAAAAGTAGTGCTGCGATGGCTGGGAATTGAACCCGGTCAACTGCTGGGAAGGCAGCTATGCTCACTACTATACCACCATCGCACAGTTCTGGCACATCAACGTCATAATTTCCGCAACACACTGCATGCTGTTGATGCCAAATTCTGACCATACCATCCGAATGTTGCAACCGACATTGAAACTCATCATACCAGGCAACGTTTTTCCAAACTTCTGTTGTCCAAATTTGGTGAGCCTGAGTGAATTGTAGCCTCAGTTTCCTGTTCTCAATGTGGTTCTGCTGCTGTGGCCCATCCGCCTCAAGGTTCCACGTGTTGTGCATTCAGAGATGCTCTTCGGCATACCTCGGTTGTAATGAGTGGTTGTTTGAGTTACTGTTGCCTTTCTATAAGCTACAACCAGTCTGGCCATTCTCTTCTGACCTCTGGCATCCACAAGGCATTTGCCCTCAAGAAACTACCGCCCACTGGATATTTTCTCTTTTTCCGACGACTCTCTGTCAACCCCAGAGAGGTTTTTGCATGAAAATCCCAGTAGATCGGCAGGTTCTGAAATACTCAGATCAGCCCGTCTGTTACCAACAACCATGCCATGTTCAAAGTCACTGAAATCACCGTACTTCCCCATTCTGATGCTTGGTTTGAACTACAGGAGATTCTCTTGACCATATCTACGTGCCAAATTGTATTGATTTGCTGTCATGTGATTGGCTGGTTAGAAACTTCCATCGAAGAGCAGTTGGAGCAGTTATTTTACCTAATAAAGTGGCCGGTGAGTGTAAATGCATACATATGTATGTGTCCCATGTATACACCTCATGAAAATTAAAGCTTTTTGAAGGGATTGATGTTCAATAGCAAGCCCAATTCATCTTTTTAGTTTGACTAGCTGTGAACATAATTCATCCTTTATGGAACAATCAGTGTTGCTGGTTACTCTTTCTTACTTCATTGGGTTTATTAACACAAATAAAGGAGATGCCGAGGATTGAACCCGGGGCCTCATACATGCAAAGCATGCGCTCTACATCCCCTTCGTGGGTGCGCCTGAAGACAGGAAGACAGGAAGTTCTAAGAGTTAATGGAAACAAGTATGTTGAAGTGTGAAAATTCAGATTTTTCACAAAAGTAGTGCTGCGATGGCCGGGAATCCAACCCGGGTCAACTGCTTGGAAGGCAGCTATGCTCACTACTATACCACCATCGCACAGTTCTGGCACATCAACGTCATAATTTCCGCAACACACTGTATGTTGTTGATGCCAAATTCTGACCACACCAACCGAATGTTGCAACCGATATTGAGACTCATCATACCAGACAACGTTTTTCCAAACTTCTGTTGTCCAAATTTGGTGGGCCTGAGTGAATTGTAGCCTCAGTTTCCTGTTCTTAGCTGAGAGGAGTGGTACCCAGTGTGGTTCTGCTGCTGTGGCCCATCCGCCTCAAGGTTCGACGCGTTGTGCATTCAGAGATGCTTTTCGGCTATTTGGTGAGCCTGAGTGAATTGTAGCCTCAGTTTCCTCTTCTTTGCTGAGAGGAGTGGTACCCAGTGTGGTTCTGCTGTTGTGGCCCATCCGCCTCAAGGTTCCACGCGTTGTGCATTCAGAGATGCTCTTCGGCATACCTCGGGTGTAATGAGTGGTTATTTGAGTTACTGTTGCCTTTCTATCAGCTACATCCAGTCTGGCCATTCTCTTCTGACCTCTGGCATCCACAAGCCATTTGCCCCCAAGAAACTACCGCCCACTGGATATATTCTCTTTTTCCGACGACTCTCTGTGAACCCCAGAGAGGTTTTTGCATGAAAATCCAAGTAGATCGGCAGGTTCTGAAATACTCAGACCAGCCCGTCCGTTACCAACAACCATGCCACGCTCAAAGTCACTGAAATCACCGTACTTCCCCATTCTGATGCTTGGTTTGAACTACAGGAGATTCTCTTGACCATGTCTACGTGCCTAATTGCATTGATTTGCGGTCATGTGATTGGCTGGTTAGAAATTTCCATCGAAGAGCAGTTTGAGCAGTTATTTTACCTAATAAAGTGGCCAGTGAGTGTAAATGCATACATATGTGTGTGTCCCATGTATACTCCTCATGAACATTAAAGCTTTTCGAAGGGATTGATGTTCAATAGAAAGCATTAAGTTCAATTCATCTTGTGAGTTTGTCTAACTATGAACATAATTCATCCTTTATGGAACAATCAGTGTTGCTGATTACCCTTTCTTACTTCATTGGGTTTATCAACACAAATAATGGAGATGCCGGGGATTGAACCCGGGGCCTCATACATGCAAAGCATGCGCTCTACCACTGAGCTACATCCCCTTCGGTGGGTGCTCCTTAAGACAGGAAGACAGGAAGACCTAAGAGTTACGGGTTCCATGGAAAACAGTCTGTTGAAGTGTGAAAATTCAGATTTCTCACAAAAGTAGTGCTGCGATGGCCGGGAATCGAACCCGGGTCAACTGCTTGGAAGGCAGCTATGCTCACCACTATACCACCATCGCTCAGTTCTGGCAAATCAACGTCATAATTTCCGCAACACACTGCATGTTGTTGATGCCAAATTCTGACCATACCATCCGAATGTTGCAACCGACATTGAGACTTATCATACCAGACAACGTTTTTCCAAACTTCTGTTGTCCAAATTTGGTGGGCCTGAGTGAATTGTAGCCTCAGTTTCCTGTTCTTAGCTGAGAGGAGTGGTACCCAGTGTGGTTCTGCTGCTGTGGCCCATCCGCCTCAAGGTTCGACGCGTTGTGCATTCAGAGATGCTTTTCGGGAGCGTATCATCTTCCAAAGTTTGGAGATTTAATACATCATTGCTCAAAGACCCCGACTTTATTAATTTTTTTAAGAAAGAATGGGATATATTTTTACAAAATAACGACCAGCCGGAAATATCAGCGAGCGTTCTATGGGAAGCAGGAAAAGCAGTAATGCGAGGCAAAATAATTTCCTTTTCTTCAAATAAGAAAAAAAAAGACAACTTAAAAACAAAAGAATTAGAGTGTGAAATAAAGACGCTAGAGGAGGCCTTCCAGACCTCTGCAGACGAACGTATCCTTAACAGAATAAGGAAAACTAAAATAGAATTAAATAAAATAATTGACGCAAAAACACAGTTTCTAGTACAAAGGCTTCGCCTGGAAAACTTTGCACATGCTAACAGATCGGGAAAATACTTAGCCAATCAATTAAAAATAAACAAAGAAAAAACAACCATAACATCCATTAAGGACCAGTCAGGGGGAGTTACACATGATCCCTGTTTAATAAATTCAGTCTTTAGAGACTTTTACTATAAATTATACTCGTCACAAATTGAACCATCTGATCAATCCATTAATGAGTTTCTTGGAGACATTAATCTGCCGAAGTTACATCAGGAACAGGTTACGAATTTAGACTCACCGCTCTCAATAGGAGAACTCCATGAAGCTCTTCAACATATGCCCAATAATAAAGCTCCGGGCCCAGATGGTTTCCCAGCTGAATTTTACAAGGAATTCTGGAGTATATTAGCACCAACATTTTATAAAATGATTCTAAATGCTAGGGAGAATAAAAGCTTACCCTTAAATATGAACTCTGCTAATATTAGTCTTTTATTAAAACCGGACAAGGATCCCTTGCTCCCATCGAGCTACCGCCCAATTTCATTGATAAATGTAGACCTTAAAATAATTAGCAAGGCCATTACTGAACGTCTGAAAAGAGTCACCCCTTCTATTATACATCCGGATCAAACAGGCTTCATTAAAGGTAGACATTCGTCTACTAATATTCGCAGATTATTAAATATTATAGACTATTCGAGTATCAATAAACAGGAGACTACTATTATATCCTTAGACGCGGAAAAAGCATTTGATAAGGTAAATTGGAAGTTTCTATTGGCAACTTTGCATACATTTGGATTTGGCGAATCTTTCATGTACTGGATAAAAATATTATACAGCTCTCCCAAGGCACGTGTAAGGACAAATGATCAAATCTCTACAAGTTTTACCTTGCAAAGAGGCACTAGACAGGGTTGCCCTCTCTCTCCCTCATTATTTGCAATATTTATTGAACCTTTAGCAGCAGCTATTAGACAAAATCAAAATATTAAAGGTATACAATGTAAAATATTAGAGCACAAAATAAGTCTTTATGCGGATGACGTACTCCTCTTCCTCCAGAACTCACGATCTTCACTATCACAGACAATTGCACTTATAGAGGGATTTTCATCTCTGTCTGATTATTCTATTAATTGGTCTAAATCCACTGTTTTGTGTGTTAACTGCAATTTTAGGAATATAACCAATACTCAATTACAATCAGGGAACATTAGATATCTAGGCATAAACATCTCCCCTAGGCTGTCAGAGTTAATAAAATTAAATCATGTTCAGCTTATAAAGAAAATAGAAGATGATCTTTCCAGATGGAGCTCTCTCCCCATTTCGCTCATGGGTAGAATAGCCACCATTAAAATGATGGTTTTACCAAAAGTAAATTATTTTTTCTCAATGATACCATGCAAACCCCCTCTTTCCTGGTTTAAATCGTTGGACTCATATGTATCAAAATTTCTGTGGAAAAATAAAACTCCACGTATTAGTTTAAAGACATTGCAAAAATCCAAAGAATATGGAGGTTTAGAATTACCTAATTTTCAGTATTACTTCATAGCCAGTAAGTTACAGTATATTGTAAAATGGTCAAAAGATCATCCTTTAGATAGTCAATGGCTGGACTCAGAGCAAGTGTTTTGTAATGAACTAGAAATCTCAGAGTTACCATTTATTAGTCAAAGTATCAAACGTTATCAATGTTTCAAAAGCATTAATATTAGCACAACTTTATCAGCTTGGTGGGAATTTCTTAAAATAGCTAAAATTTCACTTTTTCCATGTGACCGTACACCCATATGGAACAACCCAGACATCGTGAAAAAGGATAAAAAGATGGTTAACTTCGTTCAATGGAGAGATCAAGGAATACGGTACTTACAGCACGTAATTGTAGGAGGACAGTTTGTACCTTTCAATACACTTATTGTTCAATACGGAGTTAGCAGGAATAAATTTTTAGAGTATCAACAACTTAAGGCAATAATAAATAAAACATACAAAATTAGCCAATTAGATTTACAACTTCCCGCTAAGATAATAGATTTATTGAATCTAAGCACTTTAAAGTTGTTATCAAAACTCTACAGGTTAGTGTCTAAACTGGACGATTCAGTCTCTCTCCCGATCTCTAAGTGGGAGGCGGATCTCTCTCTTAATACCGACCAGTTTTCTTGGTCACAAATATGCTTAAATACGTTTACTATGACTAAAAACCCAAACCTACAACTTATACAGTACAAAGTTCTTCATAGAATACATTATACTGGACAAAGGATGTTCCAGATGGGCTTTGTCACCTCTAATATCTGTTCACAGTGCACAGAGAACACCCCAGATAATTATATGCATGCTTTATGGTTCTGTACACCGGTACAGAGGTTCTGGAAGGAGATTTGTGAGGATTTATCCACATGGATCAACCACAGAATCCCAGTGTGCCCCACGGTATGTATATTAGGTCACCTGGGAGACACTCAAATAGATCCTAATTGGACACACCGGGTTCTCACTGCCTTATGTATCGCAAAGAAAACCATTCTAGTAAATTGGAAACAAAAATCCAGTTTATGTATCAACCATTTTAGGAATCTTTTATCAGATCATATTAGTAGTGAGATAATGTCTGCCTCCACTGAACAACATTCGGCTGAATTGCACTCTCTGTGGTCCCCGTTTATTGGCTTCGTTACCTAGTGGGGGCGGGGGGGTGGTGATCTCGTAGCCCTTGGGGTTGGGGGTCGGCTTAGTGGGTCTGGGGCGCGGGCCTCGGGTGGCCCCTGATGGGCGGTGGGGGGGGCCGCGGGGCCCTGTCCCTAGCCGGTGGGGGCCTTGGGGGCCTGTGGGGGGGGTTACCTCATGGCGGTGGGGGGGGGGGTGGCTGGGGAGGGCTCGGGCGGGGGGCTGTGGCTGGGGCGTCTCCGGGCCTCCCGGGGGGGGCGGGGCCGTGGACGTGGGGGTCCCACCCGGAGGGCCCGGCCCTGCCTGGGTGGAGGGTGGCTGTCTGCGCTGGGGGGGCATTGCTGCCTTGGTCCTCCGTCGCTGGGCGGGGGCCAAGTGCCCCTGCGGATGTGGGGACTCCGGGACCCTTGGGGTGTCCGCCGGGGTGGCCTCGGGGGGGGGTGGGGCCGGGTCCGGGGAGCGGGCCTCCCCTGACCGGGGGGTGCACGGGCGGGCGCGACGGCGGGGTGGCACCATTCCCAGGTATCTATGTCTTATGTTGTCAGTATGAATGGGAGGATGTTGGACCGTTTCCCCCTCCGTCTGGGGGCTCCGGCGGCGCCGGGGGCGCCCTTGGAGGTACGGTGGGGCCCTTGCCCGGCTCGGGGGGCCGGCCCCCGTCTACTGGACGGCCGGTGGGGGGACGCGGGTGTCTTATCAGGGCCGGCTTTGCTGGTCCTGCTTCCTGGCTTCGGCCTCCGCTCCCCCTCTTGCCCCCCCTACACGATTCATACGCACATAGGCGAAAGGCGGGGGGTCCGGGTCGTGGGGGGCACTGTCCCGCGGGGCCTGGCACTCCCCGCCTCACGGTTTTAACTGCAAAATAGACACTGCACATTCAACACTTAATAAATACATTTGACAAGGACACGTAGTTCGGGAGGGGGGGGGGTCTGTGTCAATCGATACTTGGCCCTCCCTCCTCCCTGTTTTTATGGCATTAATCACATGCACTCAACACAAGGGGCGGGAGGGGGTCCCACATCACCCGCGTTCCCTCACCGGCCTGGGCCTGGGACGGGTGGGTCGGGTTACCCGGGCCTGGCGGGGCCCGCCGTGCAGCCTGGGGTGCCTTCTGGCGGTGCTGGATCCCCCCGGGGAGGGGGAAACGGTGCGTGATTGTATGTCTGTGTCGGTGGGAATGCGGTATGGAAGGGTCCTGCCATGGAGGATTTGAGCCTCCATTGGCAGGACATCAAAAACTTAATAATTTATCAATATTATTTTATACAAAGATGGTTATTATTATTATTATTATTAGTATTATTATTAGTATTATTATTATTATTATGTATAGTATATTATATTATTATTAGTATAGGTATCGAATAGGTGAATGGATGAATGAATGGGATGCCTGGGTCTGGGGCCCTCCGTTGTCGGGCCTGCGCGGGTGTCGCCTTGTTGGGGGGTTCCCTCTCTCCGGGCCCGTCTCCGGTCCCCCCCGCTGCCTCTACGGCGGGGCGCCCCTCTGGTCTTGGAGGGCCACTTTCGTGGGGGACGGGTGCACCTGCCCGCGTCGGCGGCCGGGGCGGCTCTGTCTCTCCGGGCAGGCTGGCCCCCTGCCGGGTGGGGGTCGTTGGCCTGAAGGGTGGGGGCCTCCTGGCCGCGTGTCCGGCCCGGGCCGGGTGGCCGGGGATTGCCTGGGTCGCGGTCCGCCGCCGCGGGATCCCTGGCTGCTTCTTTCCGCGCCGTGGGGGCCCCGCCCGCGGGCCCCCTCAGCCGCCGCCGGGTGGGGGGGGGGCCTCGCAGGCGGTGGGTTGCCTCCCTCCTACTTCTCCCCTCTGTGGGGTTGCCGGTGGCCTGGGTTCCGGGCTCTTCCTTGTCGGCCTCTGGTCTCGCGGGTGGCGGGGTTGCTCCCCCCCCTCCCCCACTATAGATACACTTCAGGTGGAGCTTTGTTTGGTTTATTACACACACACACACACACACACACACACACACACACACACACACACACACACACACACACATATAGTCATTTAGTCACATGCATACACACACACACACACACACGCACACACACACACACACACATGCATGATCATATACATACACACACACACACATAGACATACACACTGGCTTGTTCACCTGCATGCTGGCTCTCTAGTTTTTGGGTTTAGGTAGCGGTAGCGATAGCTTAGCTCAGACTGCGATCAGATCTCAAGATTTAGGTCGATTGCTGTTCGTGTTTTGGATGGCTCCGTGCCGGTTTCGTGCTTTGTTTGTGGTTTTTTTTTTTTGTTGCAGATTTCCAGTGCTTGACGTGTGTCTCCGTGTGTTCCTGCTTCCTGGATTGGCAGTGGATGTCGTCACCCCCCCCCCCCCCCCACCCCCCCAAAAAAAAAAAAAAAAAAAAACACTGGGTTTGTATGTGTATATTTATGTATGTGTACGCATATGTGTGCGTATATATATATGTATATATTACATATAGTAATAATGCACATATATACACTTTTGGTTTCTACCGTCATGGTATCAATCAATAATATGTGTGCAGACAAGGTAAAAAAAAAAAAAAAAAAAAAAAAAAAAAGATGCTTTTCGGCTATTTGGTGAGACTGAGTGAATTGTAGCCTCAGTTTCCTGTTCTTTGCTGACAGGAGTGGTAACCAGTGTGTTTCTGCTGCTGTGGCCCATCCGCCTCAAGGTTCCACGCGTTGTGCATTCAGAGATGCTCTTCGGCATACCTCGGGTGTAATGAGTGGTTATTTGAGTTACTGTTGCCTTTCTATCAGCTACATCCAGTCTGGCCATTCTCTTCTGACCTCTGGCATCCACAAGCCATTTGCCCCCAAGAAACTACCGCCCACTGGATATATTCTCTTTTTCCGACGACTCTCTGTGAACCCCAGAGAGGTTTTTGCATGAAAATCCAAGTAGATCGGCAGGTTCTGAAATACTCAGATCAGCCCGTCCGTTACCAACAACCATGCCACGCTCAAAGTCACTGAAATCACCGTACTTCCCCATTCTGATGCTTGGTTTGAACTACAGGAGATTCTCTTGACCATGTCTACGTGCCTAATTGCATTGATTTGCGGTCATGTGATAGGCTGGTTAGAAATTTCCATCGAAGAGCAGTTGGAGCAGTTATTTTACCTAATAAAGTGGCCAGTGAGTGTAAATGCATACATATGTGTGTGTCCCATGTATACTCCTCATGAACATTAAAGCTTTTCGAAAGGGATTGATGTTCAATAGCAAGCATTAAGTTCAATTCATCTTGTCTAACTATGAACAGACTTCATCCTTATTGGAACAATCAGTGTGGCTGATTACCCTTTCTTACTTCATTGGGTTTATTAATGCAAATAATGGAGATGCCGGGGATTGAACCCGGGGCCTCATACATGCGAAGCATGCGCTCTACCACTGAGCTACATCCCCTTCAGTGGGTGCTCCTTAATACAGAAGGACAGGAAGTTCTAAGAGTTACGAGTTCCATGGAAAACACTCTGTTGAAGTGTGAAAATTCAGATTTCTCACAAAAGTGCTGCGATGGCTGGGAATTGAACCCGGGTCAACTGCTGGGAAGGCAGCTATGCTCACTACTATACCACCATCGCACAGTTCTGGCACATCAACGTCATAATTTCCGCAACACACTGCATGCTGTTGATGCCAAATTCTGACCATACCATCCGAATGTTGCAACCGACATTGAAACTCATCATACCAGGCAACGTTTTTCCAAACTTCTGTTGTCCAAATTTGGTGAGCCTGAGTGAATTGTAGCCTCAGTTTCCTGTTCTCAATGTGGTTCTGCTGCTGTGGCCCATCCGCCTCAAGGTTCCACGTGTTGTGCATTCAGAGATGCTCTTTGGCATACCTCGGTTGTAACGAGTGGTTATTTGAGTTACTGTTGCCTTTCTATCAGCTACAACCAGTCTGGCCATTCTCTTCTGACCTCTGGCATCCACAAGGCATTTGCCCTCAAGAAACTACGGCCCACTGGATATTTTCTCTTTTTCCGACGACTCTCTGTCAAACCCAGAGAGGTTTTTGCATGAAAATCCCAGTAGATCGGCAGGTTCTGAAATACTCAGATCAGCCCGTCTGTTACCAACAACCATGCCACGTTCAAAGTCACTGAAATCACCGTACTTCCCCATTCTGATGCTTGGTTTGAACTACAGTAGATTGTCTTGACCATGTCTATATGCCTAATTGCATTGATTTACTGTCATGTGATTGGCTGGTTAGAAATTTCCACCGAAGAGCAGTTGGAGCAGTTATTTTACCTAAAAAAGTGGCCGGTGAGCGTAAATGCATATATATGTATGTGTCCCATGTATACTCCTCATGAACATTAAAGCTTTTTGAAGGGATTTATGTTCAATAGCAAGCAGTAAGTCCACTTCATCTTGTGAGTTTGTCTAACTGTGAACATAATTCATCCTTTATGGAACAATCAGTGTTGCTGATTACTCTTTCTTACTTCACTGGGTTTATTAACACAAATAATGGAGATGCCGGGGATTGAACCCGGGGCCTCATACATGCAAAGCATGCGCTCTACCACTGAGCTACATCCCCTTCGGTGGGTGGTTCTTAAGACAGGAAAACAGGAAGTTCTAAGAGTTACGAGTGTCATGGAAACAAGTAAGTGTGAAAATTCAGATTTCTCACAAAAGTAGTGCTGCGATGGCTGGGAATCGAACCCGGGTCAACTGCTTGGAAGGCAGCTATGCTCACCACTATACCACCATCGCTCAGTTCTGGCAAATCAACGTCATAATTTCCGCAACACACGGCATGTTGTTGATGCCAAATTCTGACCATACCATCCGAATGTTGCAACCGACATTGAGACTCATCATACCAGACAACGTTTTTCCAAACTTCTGTTGTCCAAATTTGGTGGGCCTGAGTGAATTGTAGCCTCAGTTTCCTGTTCTTAGCTGAGAGGAGTGGTACCCAGTGCGGTTCTGCTGCTGTGGCCCATCCGCCTCAAGGTTCGACGCGTTGTGCATTCAGAGATGCTTTTCGGCTATTTGGTGAGACTGAGTGAATTGTAGCCTCAGTTTCCTGTTCTTTGCTGACAGGAGTGGTAACCAGTGTGGTTCTGCTGCTGTGGCCCATCTGCCTCAAGGTTCGACGCGTTGTGCATTCAGAGATGCTTTTCGGCTATTTGGTGAGCCTGACTGAATTGTAGCCTCAGTTTCCTCTTCTTTGCTGAGAGGAGTGGTACCCAGTGTGGTTCTGCTGTTGTGGCCCATCCGCCTCAAGGTTCCACGCGTTGTGCATTCAGAGATGCTCTTCGGCATACCTCGGGTGTAATGAGTGGTTATTTGAGTTACTGTTGCCTTTCTATCAGCTACATCCAGTCTGGCCATTCTCTTCTGACCTCTGGCATCCACAAGCCATTTGCCCCCAAGAAACTACCGCCCACTGGATATATTCTCTTTTTCCGACGACTCTCTGTGAACCCCAGAGAGGTTTTTGCATGAAAATCCAAGTAGGTCGACAGGTTCTGAAATACTCAGACCAGCCCGTCTGTTACCAACAACCATGCCACGCTCAAAGTCACTGAAATCACCGTACTTCCCCATTCTTATGCTTGGTTTGAACTACAGGAGATTATCTTGACCATGTCTACGTGCCTAATTGCATTGATTTGCTGTTATGTGATTGGCTGGTTAGAAATTTCCATCGAAGAGCAGTTTGAGCAGTTATTTTACCTAATGAAGTGGCCAGTGAGTGTAAATGCATACATATGTGTGTGTCCCATGTATACTCCTCATGAACATTAAAGCTTTTCGAAGGGATTGATGTTCAATAGAAAGCATTAAGTTCAATTCATCTTGTGAGTTTGTCTAACTATGAACATAATTCATCCTTTATGGAACAATCAGTGTTGCTGAATACCCTTTCTTACTTCATTGGGTTTATTAACACAAATAATGGAGATGCTGGGGATTGAACCCGGGGCCTCATACATGCAAAGCATGCGCTCTACCACTGAGCTACATCCCCTTCGGTGGGTGCTCCTTAAGACAGGAAGACAGGAAGACCTAAGAGTTACGGGTTCCATGGAAAACAGTCTGTTGAAGTGTGAAAATTCAGATTTCTCACAAAAGTAGTGCTGCGATGGCCGGGAATCGAACCCGGGTCAACTGCTTGGAAGGCAGCTATGCTCACCACTATACCACCATCGCTCAGTTCTGGCAAATCAACGTCATAATTTCCGCAACACACTGCATGTTGTTGATGCCAAATTCTGACCATACCATCCGAATGTTGCAACCGACATTGAGACTCATCATACCAGACAACGTTTTTCCAAACTTCTGTTGTCCAAATTTGGTGGGCCTGAGTGAATTGTAGCCTCAGTTTCCTGTTCTTAGCTGAGAGGAGTGGTACCCAGTGTGGTTCTGCTGCTGTGGCCCATCCGCCTCAAGGTTCGACGCGTTGTGCATTCAGAGATGCTTTTCGGCTATTTGGTGAGACTGAGTGAATTGTAGCCTCAGTTTCCTGTTCTTTGCTGACAGGAGTGGTAACCAGTGTGGTTCTGCTGCTGTGGCCCATCTGCCTCAAGGTTCGACGCGTTGTGCATTCAGAGATGCTTTTCGGCTATTTGGTGAGCCTGACTGAATTGTAGCCTCAGTTTCCTCTTCTTTGCTGAGAGGAGTGGTACCCAGTGTGGTTCTGCTGTTGTGGCCCATCCGCCTCAAGGTTCCACGCGTTGTGCATTCAGAGATGCTCTTCGGCATACCTCGGGTGTAATGAGTGGTTATTTGAGTTACTGTTGCCTTTCTATCAGCTACATCCAGTCTGGCCATTCTCTTCTGACCTCTGGCATCCACAAGCCATTTGCCCCCAAGAAACTACCGCCCACTGGATATATTCTCTTTTTCCGACGACTCTCTGTGAACCCCAGAGAGGTTTTTGCATGAAAATCCAAGTAGATCAGCAGGTTCTGAAATACTCAGACCAGCCCGTCCGTTACCAACAACCATGCCACGCTCAAAGTCACTGAAATCACCGTACTTCCCCATTCTGATGCTTGGTTTGAACTACAGGAGATTCTCTTGACCATGTCTACGTGCCTAATTGCATTGATTTGCGGTCATGTGATTGGCTGGTTAGAAATTTCCATCGAAGAGCAGTTTGAGCAGTTATTTTACCTAATGAAGTGGCCAGTGAGTGTAAATGCATACATATGTGTGTGTCCCATGTATACTCCTCATGAACATTAAAGCTTTTCGAAGGGATTGATGTTCAATAGAAAGCATTAAGTTCAATTCATCTTGTGAGTTTGTCTAACTATGAACATAATTCATCCTTTATGGAACAATCAGTGTTGCTGAATACCCTTTCTTACTTCATTGGGTTTATTAACACAAATAATGGAGATGCCGGGGATTGAACCCGGGGCCTCATACATGCAAAGCATGCGCTCTACCACTGAGCTACATCCCCTTCGGTGGGTGCTCCTTAAGACAGGAAGACAGGAAGACCTAAGAGTTACGGGTTCCATGGAAAACAGTCTGTTGAAGTGTGAAAATTCAGATTTCTCACAAAAGTAGTGCTGCGATGGCCGGGAATCGAACCCGGGTCAACTGCTTGGAAGGCAGCTATGCTCACCACTATACCACCATCGCTCAGTTCTGGCAAATCAACGTCATAATTTCCGCAACACACTGCATGTTGTTGATGCCAAATTCTGACCATACCATCTGAATGTTGCAACCGACATTGAGACTCATCATACCAGACAACGTTTTTCCAAACTTCTGTTGTCCAAATTTGGTGGGCCTGAGTGAATTGTAGCCTCAGTTTCCTGTTCTTAGCTGAGAGGAGTGGTACCCAGTGTGGTTCTGCTGCTGTGGCCCATCCGCCTCAAGGTTCGACGCGTTGTGCATTCAGAGATGCTTTTCGGCTATTTGGTGAGACTGAGTGAATTGTAGCCTCAGTTTCCTGTTCTTTGCTGACAGGAGTGGTAACCAGTGTGGTTCTGCTGCTGTGGCCAATCCGCCTCAAGGTTCGACGCGTTGTGCATTCAGAGATGCTTTTCGGCTATTTGGTGAGCCTGAGTGAATTGTAGTCTCAGTTTCCTCTTCTTTGCTGACAGGAGTGGTACCCAGTGTGGTTCTGCTGTTGTGGCCCATCCGCCTCAAGGTTCCACGCGTTGTGCATTCAGAGATGCTCTTCGGCATACCTCGGGTGTAATGAGTGGTTATTTGAGTTACTGTTGCCTTTCTATCAGCTACATCCAGTCTGGCCATTCTCTTCTGACCTCTGGCATCCACAAGCCATTTGCCCCCAAGAAACTACCGCCCACTGGATATATTCTCTTTTTCCGACGACTCTCTGTGAACCCCAGAGAGGTTTTTGCATGAAAATCCAAGTAGATCGGCAGGTTCTGAAATACTCAGACCAGCCCGTCCGTTACCAACAACCATGCCACGCTCAAAGTCACTGAAATCACCGTACTTCCCCATTCTGATGCTTGGTTTGAACTACAGGAGATTCTCTTGACCATGTCTACGTGCCTAATTGCATTGATTTGCGGTCATGTGATTGGCTGGTTAGAAATTTCCATCGAAGAGCAGTTTGAGCAGTTATTTTACCTAATAAAGTGGCCAGTGAGTGTAAATGCATACATATGTGTGTGTCCCATGTATACTCCTCATGAACATTAAAGCTTTTCGAAGGGATTGATGTTCAATAGAAAGCATTAAGTTCAATTCATCTTGTGAGTTTGTCTAACTATGAACATAATTCATCCTTTATGGAACAATCAGTGTTGCTGAATACCCTTTCTTACTTCATTGGGTTTATTAACACAAATAATGGAGATGCCGGGGATTGAACCCGGGGCCTCATACATGCAAAGCATGCGCTCTACCACTGAGCTACATCCCCTTCGGTGGGTGCTCCTTAAGACAGGAAGACAGGAAGACCTAAGAGTTACGGGTTCCATGGAAAACAGTCTGTTGAAGTGTGAAAATTCAGATTTCTCACAAAAGGAGTGCTGCGATGGCCGGGAATCGAACCCGGGTAAACTGCTTGGAAGGCAGCTATGCTCACCACTATACCACCATCGCTCAGTTCTGGCAAATCAACGTCATAATTTCCGCAACATACTGCATGTTGTTGATGCCAAATTCTGACCATACCATCCAAATGTTGCAACCGACATTGAGACTCATCATACCAGACAACGTTTTTCCAAACTTCTGTTGTCCAAATTTGGTGGGCCTGAGTGAATTGTAGCCTCAGTTTCCTGTTCTTAGCTGAGAGGAGTGGTACCCAGTGTGGTTCTGCTGCTGTGGCCCATCCGCCTCAAGGTTCGACGCGTTGTGCATTCAGAGATGCTTTTCAGCTATTTGGTGAGACTGAGTGAATTGTAGCCTCAGTTTCCTGTTCTTTGCTGACAGGAGTGGTAACCAGTGTGGTTCTGCTGCTGTGGCCCATCCGCCTCAAGGTTCGACGCGTTGTGCATTCAGAGATGCTTTTCGGCTATTTGGTGAGCCTGAGTGACTTGTAGCCTCAGTTTCCTCTTCTTTGCTGAAAGGAGTGGTACCCAGTGTGGTTCTGCTGTTGTGGCCCATCCGCCTCAAGGTTCCACGCGTTGTGCATTCAGAGATGCTCTTCGGCATACCTCGGGTGTAATGAGTGGTTATTTGAGTTACTGTTGCCTTTCTATCAGCTACATCCAGTCTGGCCATTCTCTTCTGACCTCTGGCATCCACAAGCCATTTGCCCCCAAGAAACTACCGCCCACTGGATATATTCTCTTTTTCCGACGACTCTCTGTGAACCCCAGAGAGGTTTTTGCATGAAAATCCAAGTAGATCGGCAGGTTCTGAAATACTCAGACCAGCCCGTCCGTTACCAACAACCATGCCACGCTCAAAGTCACTGAAATCACCGTACTTCCCCATTCTGATGCTTGGTTTGAACTACAGGAGATTCTCTTGACCATGTCTACGTGCCTAATTGCATTGATTTGCGGTCATGTGATTGGCTGGTTAGAAATTTCCATCGAAGAGCAGTTGGAGCAGTTATTTTACCTAATAAAGTGGCCAGTGAGTGTAAATGCATACATATGTGTGTGTCCCATGTATACTCCTCATGAACATTAAAGCTTTTCGAAAGGGATTGATGTTCAATAGCAAGCATTAAGTTCAATTCATCTTGTCTAACTATGAACATACTTCATCCTTTTTGGAACAATCAGTGTTGCTGATTACCCTTTCTTACTTCATTGGGTTTATTAATGCAAATAATGGAGATGGCGGGGATTGAACCCGGGGCCTCATACATGCGAAGCATGCGCTCTACCACTGAGCTACATCCCCTTCAGTGGGTGCTCCTTAATACAGGAAGACAGGAAGTTCTAAGAGTTACGAATTCCATGGAAAACACTCTGTTGAAGTGTGAAAATTCAGATTTCTCACAAAAGTAGTGCTGCGATGGCTGGGAATTGAACCCGGGTCAACTGCTGGGAAGGCAGCTATGCTCACTACTATACCACCATCGCACAGTTCTGGCACATCAACGTCATAATTTCCGCAACACACTGCATGCTGTTGATGCCAAATTCTGACCATACCATCCGAATGTTGCAACCGACATTGAAACTCATCATACCAGGCAACGTTTTTCCAAACTTCTGTTGTCCAAATTTGGTGAGCCTGAGTGAATTGTAGCCTCAGTTTCCTGTTCTCAATGTGGTTCTGCTGCTGTGGCCCATCCGCCTCAAGGTTCCACGTGTTGTGCATTCAGAGATGCTCTTCGGCATACCTCGGTTGTAACGAGTGGTTATTTGAGTTACTGTTGCCTTTCTATCAGCTACAACCAGTCTGGCCATTCTCTTCTGACCTCTGGCATCCACAAGGCATTTGCCCTCAAGAAACTACCGCCCACTGGATATATTCTCTTTTTCCGACGACTCTCTGTTAACCCCAGAGAGGTTTTTGCATGAAAATCCCAGTAGATCGGCAGGTTCTGAAATACTCAGACCAGCCCGTCCGTTACCAACAACCATGCCACGCTCAAAGTCACTGAAATCACCGTACTTCCCCATTCTGATGCTTGGTTTGAACTACAGGAGATTCTCTTGACCATGTCTACGTGCCTAATTGCATTGATTTGCGGTCATGTGATTGGCTGGTTAGAAATTTCCATCGAAGAGCAGTTTGAGCAGTTATTTTACCTAATAAAGTGGCCAGTGAGTGTAAATGCATACATATGTGTGTGTCCCATGTATACTCCTCATGAACATTAAAGCTTTTCGAAGGGATTGATGTTCAATAGAAAGCATTAAGTTCAATTCATCTTGTGAGTTTGTCTAACTATGAACATAATTCATCCTTTATGGAACAATCAGTGTTGCTGATTACCCTTTCTTACTTCATTGGGTTTATTAACACAAATAATGGAAATGCCGGGGATTGAACCCGGGGCCTCATACATGCAAAGCATGCGCTCTACCACTGAGCTACATCCCCTTCGGTGGGTGCTCCTTAAGACAGGAAGACAGGAAGACCTAAGAGTTACGGGTTCCATGGAAAACAGTCTGTTGAAGTGTGAAAATTCAGATTTCTCACAAAAGTAGTGCTGCGATGGCTGGGAATCGAACCCGGGTCAACTGCTTGGAAGGCAGCTATGCTCACCACTATACCACCATCGCTCAGTTCTGGCAAATCAACGTCATAATTTCCGCAACACACTGCATGTTGTTGATGCCAAATTCTGACCATACCATCCGAATGTTGCAACCGACATTGAGACTCATCATACCAGACAACGTTTTTCCAAACTTCTGTTGTCCAAATTTGGTGGGCCTGAGTGAATTGTAGCCTCAGTTTCCTGTTCTTAGCTGAGAGGAGTGGTACCCAGTGTGGTTCTGCTGCTGTGGCCCATCCGCCTCAAGGTTCGACGCGTTGTGCATTCAGAGATGCTTTTCGGCTATTTGGTGAGACTGAGTGAATTGTAGCCTCAGTTTCCTGTTCTTTGCTGACAGGAGTGGTAACCAGTGTGGTTCTGCTGCTGTGGCCCATCCGCCTCAAGGTTCGACGCGTTGTGCATTCAGAGATGCTTTTCGGCTATTTGGTGAGCCTGAGTGAATTGTAGCCTCAGTTTCCTCTTCTTTGCTGAGAGGAATGGTACCCAGTGTGGTTCTGCTGTTGTGGCCCATCCGCCTCAAGGTTCCACGCGTTGTGCATTCAGAGATGCTCTTCGGCATACCTCGGGTGTAATGAGTGGTTATTTGAGTTACTGTTGCCTTTCTATCAGCTACATCCAGTCTGGCCATTCTCTTCTGACCTCTGGCATCCACAAGCCATTTGCCCCCAAGAAACTACCGCCCACTGGATATATTCTCTTTTTCCGACGACTCTCTGTGAACCCCAGAGAGGTTTTTGCATGAAAATCCAAGTAGATCGGCAGGTTCTGAAATACTCAGACCAGCCCGTCCGTTACCAACAACCATGCCACGCTCAAAGTCACTGAAATCACCGTACTTCCCCATTCTGATGCTTGGTTTGAACTACAGGAGATTCTCTTGACCATGTCTACGTGCCTAATTGCATTGATTTGCGGTCATGTGATTGGCTGGTTAGAAATTTCCATCGAAGAGCAGTTTGAGCAGTTATTTTACCTAATAAAGTGGCCAGTGAGTGTAAATGCATACATATGTGTGTGTCCCATGTATACTCCTCATGAACATTAAAGCTTTTCAAAGGGATTGATGTTCAATAGAAAGCATTAAGTTCAATTCATCTTGTGAGTTTGTCTAACTATGAACATAATTCATCCTTTATGGAACAATCAGTGTTGCTGATTACCCTTTCTTACTTCATTGGGTTTATTAACACAAATAATGGAGATGCCGGGGATTGAACCCGGGGCCTCATACATGCAAAGCATGCGCTCTACCACTGAGCTACATCCCCTTCGGTGGGTGCTCCTTAAGACAGGAAGACAGGAAGACCTAAGAGTTACGGGTTCCATGGAAAACAGTCTGTTGAAGTGTGAAAATTCAGATTTCTCACAAAAGTAGTGCTGCGATGGCCGGGAATCGAACCCGGGTCAACTGCTTGGAAGGCAGCTATGCTCACCACTATACCACCATCGCTCAGTTCTGGCAAATCAACGTCATAATTTCCGCAACACACTGCATGTTGTTGATGCCAAATTCTGACCATACCATCCGAATGTTGCAACCGACATTGAGACTCATCATACCAGACAACGTTTTTCCAAACTTCTGTTGTCCAAATTTGGTGGGCCTGAGTGAATTGTAGCCTCAGTTTCCTGTTCTTAGCTGAGAGGAGTGGTACCCAGTGTGGTTCTGCTGCTGTGGCCCATCCGCCTCAAGGTTCGACGCGTTGTGCATTCAGAGATGCTTTTCGGCTATTTGGTGAGACTGAGTGAATTGTAGCCTCAGTTTCCTGTTCTTTGCTGACAGGAGTGGTAACCAGTGTGGTTCTGCTGCTGTGGCCCATCCGCCTCAAGGTTCGACGCGTTGTGCATTCAGAGATGCTTTTCGGCTATTTGGTGAGCCTGAGTGAATTGTAGCCTCAGTTTCCTCTTCTTTGCTGAGAGGAATGGTACCCAGTGTGGTTCTGCTGTTGTGGCCCATCCGCCTCAAGGTTCCACGCGTTGTGCATTCAGAGATGCTCTTCGGCATACCTCGGGTGTAATGAGTGGTTATTTGAGTTACTGTTGCCTTTCTATCAGCTACATCCAGTCTGGCCATTCTCTTCTGACCTCTGGCATCCACAAGCCATTTGCCCCCAAGAAACTACCGCCCACTGGATATATTCTCTTTTTCCGACGACTCTCTGTGAACCCCAGAGAGGTTTTTGCATGAAAATCCAAGTAGATCGGCAGGTTCTGAAATACTCAGACCAGCCCGTCCGTTACCAACAACCATGCCACGCTCAAAGTCACTGAAATCACCGTACTTCCCCATTCTGATGCTTGGTTTGAACTACAGGAGATTCTCTTGACCATGTCTACGTGCCTAATTGCATTGATTTGCGGTCATGTGATTGGCTGGTTAGAAATTTCCATCGAAGAGCAGTTTGAGCAGTTATTTTACCTAATAAAGTGGCCAGTGAGTGTAAATGCATACATATGTGTGTGTCCCATGTATACTCCTCATGAACATTAAAGCTTTTCGAAGGGATTGATGTTCAATAGAAAGCATTAAGTTCAATTCATCTTGTGAGTTTGTCTAACTATGAACATAATTCATCCTTTATGGAACAATCAGTGTTGCTGATTACCCTTTCTTACTTCATTGGGTTTATTAACACAAATAATGGAGATGCCGGGGATTGAACCCGGGGCCTCATACATGCAAAGCATGCGCTCTACCACTGAGCTACATCCCCTTCGGTGGGTGCTCCTTAAGACAGGAAGACAGGAAGACCTAAGAGTTACGGGTTCCAGGGAAAACAGTCTGTTGAAGTGTGAAAATTCAGATTTCTCACAAAAGTAGTGCTGCGATGGCCGGGAATCGAACCCGGGTCAACTGCTTGGAAGGCAGCTATGCTCACCACTATACCACCATCGCTCAGTTCTGGCAAATCAACGTCATAATTTCCGCAACACACTGCATGTTGTTGATGCCAAAACTGACCATACCATCCGAATGTTGCAACCGACATTGAGACTCATCATACCAGACAACGTTTTTCCAAACTTCTGTTGTCCAAATTTGGTGGGCCTGAGTGAATTGTAGCCTCAGTTTCCTGTTCTTAGCTGAGAGGAGTGGTACCCAGTGTGGTTCTGCTGCTGTGGCCCATCCGCCTCAAGGTTCGACGCGTTGTGCATTCAGAGATGCTTTTCGGCTATTTGGTGAGACTGAGTGAATTGTAGCCTCAGTTTCCTGTTCTTTGCTGACAGGAGTGGTAACCAGTGTGGTTCTGCTGCTGTGGCCCATCCGCCTCAAGGTTCGACGCGTTGTGCATTCAGAGATGCTTTTCGGCTATTTGGTGAGCCTGAGTGAATTGTAGCCTCAGTTTCCTCTTCTTTGCTGACAGGAGTGGTACCCAGTGTGGTTCTGCTGTTGTGGCCCATCCGCCTCAAGGTTCCACGCGTTGTGCATTCAGAGATGCTCTTCGGCATACCTCGGGTGTAATGAGTGGTTATTTGAGTTACTGTTGCCTTTCTATCAGCTACATCCAGTCTGGCCATTCTCTTCTGACCTCTGGCATCCACAAGCCATTTGCCCCCAAGAAACTACCGCCCACTGGATATATTCTCTTTTTCCGACGACTCTCTGTGAACCCCAGAGAGGTTTTTGCATGAAAATCCAAGTAGATCGGCAGGTTCTGAAATACTCAGACCAGCCCGTCCGTTACCAACAACCATGCCACGCTCAAAGTCACTGAAATCACCGTACTTCCCCATTCTGATGCTTGGTTTGAACTACAGGAGATTCTCTTGACCATGTCTACGTGCCTAATTGCATTGATTTGCGGTCATGTGATTGGCTGGTTAGAAATTTCCATCGAAGAGCAGTTTGAGCAGTTATTTTACCTAATAAAGTGGCCAGTGAGTGTAAATGCATACATATGTGTGTGTCCCATGTATACTCCTCATGAACATTAAAGCTTTTCGAAGGGATTGATGTTCAATAGAAAGCATTAAGTTCAATTCATCTTGTGAGTTTGTCTAACTATGAACATAATTCATCCTTTATGGAACAATCAGTGTTGCTGATTACCCTTTCTTACTTCATTGGGTTTATTAACACAAATAATGGAGATGCCGGGGATTGAACCCGGGGCCTCATACATGCAAAGCATGCGCTCTACCACTGAGCTACATCCCCTTCGGTGGGTGCTCTTTAAGACAGGAAGACAGGAAGACCTAAGAGTTACGGGTTCCATGGAAAACAGTCTGTTGAAGTGTGAAAATTCAGATTTCTCACAAAAGTAGTGCTGCGATGGCCGGGAATCGAGCCCGGGTCAACTACTTGGAAGGCAGCTATGCTCACCACTATACCACCATCGCTCAGTTCTGGCAAATCAACGTCATAATTTCCGCAACACACTGCATGTTGTTGATGCCAAATTCTGACCATACCATCCGAATGTTGCAACCGACATTGAGACTCATCATACCAGACAACGTTTTTCCAAACTTCTGTTGTCCAAATTTGGTGGGCCTGAGTGAATTGTAGCCTCAGTTTCCTGTTCTTAGCTGAGAGGAGTGGTACCCAGTGTGGTTCTGCTGCTGTGGCCCATCCGCCTCAAGGTTCGACGCGTTGTGCATTCAGAGATGCTTTTCGGCTATTTGGTGAGACTGAGTGAATTGTAGCCTCAGTTTCCTGTTCTTAGCTGAGAGGAGTGGTACCCAGTGTGGTTCTGCTGCTGTGGCCCATCCGCCTCAAGGTTCGACGCGTTGTGCATTCAGAAATGCTTTTCGGCTATTTGGTGAGACTGAGTGAATTGTAGCCTCAGTTTTCTGTTCTTTGCTGACAGGAGTGATACCCAGTGTGGTTCTGCTACTGTGGCCCATCCGCCTCAAGGTTCCACGCGTTGTGCATCCAGAGATGCTCTTCGGCATACCTCGGTTGTAATGAGTGGTTATTTGAGTTACTGTTGCCTTTCTATCAGCTACAACCAGTCTGGCCATTCTCTTCTGACCTCTGGCATCCACAAGGCATTTGCCCCCAAGAAACTACCGCCCACTGGATATATTTTCTTTTTCCGACGACTCTCTGTGAACCCCAGAGAGGTTTTTGCATGAAAATCCAAGTAGATCGGCAGGGTCTGAAATCCTCAGACCAGCCCGTCTTTTACCAACAACCATGCCACGTTCAAAGTCACTGAAATCACCGTACTTCCCCATTCTGATGCTAGGTTTGAACTACAGGAGATTCTCTTGACCATGTTTACGTGCCTAATTGCATTGATTTGCTGTCAGGTGATTGGCTGGTTAGAAATTTCCGTCGAAGAGCAGTTATTTTACCTAATAAAGTGGCCAGTGAGTGTAAATGCATACATATGTATGTGTCCCATGTATAGTCCTCATGAACATTAAAGCTTTTTGAAGGGATTGATGTTCAATAGCAAGCATTAAGTCCAATTCATCTTGTGAGTTTGTCTAACTATGAACATAATTCAGGAGGTGCTGATTCTCATCCCTGCCGCGTCGCACTCGGCCGCAAACTGCCCCATCACATGCTGAAGGTCCCGGTCCGAGGAAGCCAACAGGACAACATCATCTGCGAAAAGCAGAGATGAAATCCTGAGGTTCCCAAACCGGAACCCCTCCGGCCCCTGGCTGCGCCTAGAAATCCTGTCCATAAAAATTATGAACAGGACCGGTGACAAATGGCAGCCCTGCCGGAGTCCAACATGCACCGGGAACAAGTCTGACTTACTGCCGGCAATGCGAACCACACTCCTGCTTCGATCATACAGAGACCGGACAGCCCTTAATAGAGGGCCCCGGACTCCATACTCACTGAGCACACCCCACAGAATGGCGCGAGGTACACGGTCAAATGCCTTCTCCAGACCCACAAAACACATGTAGACTGGTTGGGCAAATTCCCATGAACCCTCGAGCACCCTGCGGAGGGTATAGAGCTGGTCCAGTGTTCCACGACCGGGACGAAAACCGCATTGTTCCTCCTGAATCCGAGGTTCAACTATTGGCCGTAATCTCCTCTCCAGTACCCTGGCGTAGACTTTCCCGGGGAGGCTGAGAAGTGTGATCCCCCTATAGTTGGAACACACTCTCCGGTGCCCCTTTTTAAAGAGAGGGACCACCACCCCGGTTTGCCACTCCAGCGGTACTGTCCCCTTCCTCCATGCGATGTCGCAGAGGCGTGTCAACCAAGACAGCCCTACGACATCCAGAGACTTGAGGTACTCAGGGCGAATCTCATCCACCCCTGGTGCCCTGCCACTGAGGAGCTTACGAACTACCTCAGTGACCTTGGCTTGGGTGATGGATGAGCACGCCCCAGAGTCCCCACTCTCTGCTTCCTCAGTGGAAGGCATGTCAGTCGGGTTGAGGAGATCCTCGAAGTATTCCTTCCACCGTCCGACGATGTCCCCAGTCGAGGTCAACAGCTCCCCACCCACACCATAAATGGTGCCGGCAGAGTACTGCTTCCCCCTTCTGAGGCGCCGAACGGTCCTCCAGAATTTCTTCGAGGCCGACCGAAAGTCTTCCTCCATGGCCTCCCCGAACTCCTCCCAGACCCGGGTTTTTGCCTCCAGGACTGCCCGAGCCGCGGCTCGCTTGGCCTGCCGGTACCCATCTACTGCGTCAGGAGTCCCACAGGCCAACATAGCCCGGTAGGACTCCTTCTTCAGTCTGACGGCATCCTGTATTTCCGGTGTCCACCACCGGGTTCTAGGATTGCCGCCACGACAGGCACCGGAGACCTTGCGACCACAACTTCGAGCCGCCGCGTTGACAATGGAGGCAGAGAACATGATCCACTCGGACTCAATGTCCCCCGCCTCCCCCGGGATCTGAGAGAAGCTCTCCCGGAGGTGGGAGTTGAAGATGTCCCTGACAGAGGGCTCGGCCAGACGTTCCCAACAGACCCTCACAATCTGTTTGGGTCTGCCCGGTCTGTCCAGCCTCCTCCTATGCCAGCGCATCCAACTCACCACCAGGTGGTGATCAGTTGACAGTTGACAGCTCAGCCCCTCTCTCAACTTCAAGTGCAACATGCACTAAACAACAATGTTTGCCCCAAATACTTTCAATGTTTATTTTTGCAACTTCAAGTGCATCTGGTTATGGTTTCATCTAAAATGTTTATTAATTGCTGACATGAAAATAAAATCAATTTTATGCACCAAAATATTTTTGTTCCTTTATGAACAGAGACAGATGTACAGATGAAATTACAGATGAAATTGTATATTTGTGAGGAATTAAAATGATCACAGCACAAAAAAAAAACAAAATCCTCAATCTAGATTTCACTTTTTTCACTTCACTTTTTTTTGGTGGCTTCTGAAAAACAGACTATTTGTAAAGGTTTTTACCTATGAATCACGGCCATCATTGGGATGGACAACTGGCAGGGTTGCTGTATGATTGTAACAACAGTCACATTCGATGACGCTTGAAGCCAAAGTTTTTGGTAGAAGTCCATTTTTTGGCCACAATAGCTGTTTTCTCTGCCACTAAACATCAGCTAATCTGATTTACAGTAGAGCAAAGACAAGACTGTTGTTAAAGCTCTCTTTGAATTACAGTCTCTGTGCAACATGCACTAAACAACAATGTTTGCACTAAACAACTAACAAACACAAAACAGCAATGAAGGGGTCACAACATAGACATATATACGTAGACGCCCCATGGAGCTGCTGCGATACGTCAACGTCGCCGCCATATTGGATGTGGCAAGACTGCGCTGTAAACTAATACAAGTAAATGGACTCAATCATAAAGCGCCTTTCTACAAAGAAATGTACGTTATACGTCTCATTTATTCATTCACACACGCACTAATATACTTGGGAAACAGTTAGGCACCAAATATAATATATTAAATTTTCTCAGATGGCTAAAATAAGAACTTTATTGATCCCACATAGGAGTAATTCATGTTATATCAGCTATAGAGAACAAGGTAGTGCCGAAAAACAATATATACCCCCCCTCACAAAAATAAGAAAAATAGAGAAACATATTTTCTCATCAACAAAGCAAATTTCAAATAAACCTATTTAACATTTTTCAAGTAACAAAATAACATATTTGAACCATTTTTCAGATTCTTTCAGTTATTTTATTGTCTGAAAAATGGTTCAAATATGTTATTGTTATTTAAAAAATGTAAAAATTTGTTTTGTAAAAAAGAAAAAAAGAAAAAAGCAAAATGTTTCTTCAACTTTACTGTTTAACTGGGAAAAGAGAAAATGTGCGTCTGTTAGAAGGATGCAAACTTTTATCCTCAAATGTGTTTTATTAAGACCTCAGGAGATGTTGTCAGCTTTTGAATATGGGGCAAACGTACAAGTTAAATGACTGTATAATCATAAGTGATATATTTAATCAGAGGTGCAGATATACATGAAATAAAAATATGATTCTTTAAAATATCCAATTAAAGCTTTAGATAAATGAATTAAAATAAATCTAATACATTTCAAACTAATGCCGTTAGTGCCTCAGTTGTAGTTGGGTTGAGCGTTCACGTAAACAGCAGCATTCAGACTAAACATGTTTATGTTAGTATTTAACAGGAAGGCCTGCTGTACATATCACCTCCATCTGGGTGTAACAGTGTTGTAACTTTCATGATCCTCTTTCTTGTGTTTGTAGAATAACTGAAGAAAAGTAAAACAAATATAAGTAGAGCAGATTTGTGAAAATGCAAATATAAATTGGTGTATTGGAGGTTAATTTGCCAGAAAATATTTCACTGGTTGAAAAGTTTACAAAGTGTTCAGATGAAGTAAATATCGCTAGTTAAGCTGACTTTATCCATTTAATCAATAGTTATAAGAAAGCGTGTTTGAGGAGTAGGTTTGTCTGCAGAGTCCTCCCTGCAGAGGTTGACATTAGGCCTAACAGTGTAGCCCCCCACCCATAATCCTGCTGCAGACACACCTGTGCAGGAGCGTATAAAGACCCTGGACCGGACTGAGCAGACATCAAGCTCCAAGGAGTCTCTCCACACCTGAAGATGAGTCCCTCTGCCAGCCTGCTCCTGCTGCTCCTGCTCGGCCTCTCTCAGGCTCAACCTTTCCAGGAGGATGAAGGTCAAGACGCAGAGATGGCAGAAGATGAAGAAACGGAAGTGGACATGACCACCCAGATTCTGACCACCAATAACGCCACAGAGGAGTTCCTGCTGGAAGGAGACCTGGTGGCTCCCGTTACCAGAAATGCCATGAAGTGCTGGTACAACAGCTGTCTGTGGAAAAAAGCCTCCAATGGCAAAGTGGTGATCGCCTACACGATAAGTTCTCAGTTCTCCGGGTACGAGAGGCAGACGATCGAGGGCGCCATGAGGGCCTTCGGCCGCACCTGCGTCCGCTTCACCCCTCGCAGGAACGAGAACGACTACATCAGCATTGTGAACAAAGGCGGATGCTACTCCGCCCTGGGCAGACAGGGAGGCAGGCAGGAGCTCTCTCTCAACAGGGCGGGCTGCATCTACGGTGGCATCGTCCAGCACGAGCTCAACCACGCTCTGGGCTTCCAGCACGAGCAGACCAGGAGCGACCGCGACCGCTACGTCAGGATCAACTGGCAGAACATCATCCAGAAGAGCGCCTACAACTTCCACAAGCACGACACCAACAACCTGAACACGCCCTACGATTACTCCTCCATCATGCACTATGGAAGATTCGCCTTCTCCGTGGGCCGGGGGAGGGAGACCATCACCCCCATTGGAAACCCCAACGCCCGGATCGGCCAGAGGAACGGTCTGTCCCGCTGGGACATCAGCAGGATCAACATGCTCTACGGCTGTTAGCAACACTGTCAGATGAATAATGATGTATGAAATGCTCAGATAACAGGATGTGATCCCGCATGGCGAAAATATTTGAAATAAAAGCAATGCAAAACAAGGGCTAGTTGTTCT